>NC_048569.1:100721646-100798064 GCF_013265735.2 Oncorhynchus mykiss | reverse complement strand
TAGATGGTCTGTCATAATATAGTAGAGACAGTAGATCTACCTGGTCTGTCATAATATAATAGAGACAGTAGATCTAGCTAGTCTGTCATAATTTAATAGCGACAGTAGATCTAGCTGGTCTGTCATCATTTAATAGAGACAGTAGATCTAGCTGGCCTGTCATAATATAATAGAGACAGTAGATCTAGCTGGTCTGTCATAATATAATAGAGACAGTAGATCTAGCTGGTCTGTCATATAATAACAGAGACAGTAGATCTAGCTGGTCTGTCATAAAATAATAGAGACAGCATATCTAGCTGGTATGTCATATTATAATAGAGACAGCAGATCTAGCTGGTCTGTCATAATATAATAGAGACATTAGATCTACCTGGTCTGTCATAATACAATAGAGACAGTAGATCTAGCTGGTCTGTCATAATATAATAGAGACAGTAGATCTAGCTGGTCTGTCATAATACAATAGAGACAGTAGATCTAGCTGGTCTGTCATATTATAATAGAGACAGTAGATCTAGCTGGTCTGTCATAATATAATAGTGACAGTTGATCTAGCTGGTCTGTCATATTATTTTAGAGACAGTAGATCTACCTTGTCTGCCATATTATAATAGATACAGCAGATCTAGCTGGTCTGTCATATTATAATAGAGACAGTAGACCTAGCTGGTCTTTCATAATGTAGTAGAGACAGCATATCTAGCTGGTCTGTCATATTATTATAGAGACAGTAGCTATAGCTGGTTTGTCATATTATAATAGAGACAATAGATCGAGCTGGTCTGTCATATTATAATAGATACAGTAGATCTAGATGGTCTGTCATAATATAGTAGAGACAGTAGATCTACCTGGTCTGTCATAATATAATAGAGACAGTAGATCTAGCTGGTCTGTCATAATTTAATAGCGACAGTAGATCTAGCTGGTCTGTCATCATTTAATAGAGACAGTAGATCTAGCTGGCCTGTCATAATATAATAGAGACAGTAGATCTAGCTGGTCTGTCATAATATAATAGAGACAGTAGATCTAGCTGGTTTGTCATAATATAATAGAGACAGTAGATCTAGCTGGTCTGTCATAATATAATAGAGACAGTAGATCTAGCTGTTCTGTCATAATAAAATAGAGACAGTAGATCTAGCTGGTCTGTCAAATCATTATAGAGACAGTAGATCTAGCTGGTCCATCATATTATAATAGATACAGTAGATCTAACTGGTCTTTCATAATATAATAGAGACATTAGATCTAGCTGGTCTGTCATAATATAATAGAGACAGAAGATCTAGCTGGTCTGTTATATTATGATAGAGACAGTAGATCTAGCTGGTCTGTCATAATATAATAAAGACATAGAGACAGTAGATCAAGCTGGTCTGTCATATTATAATAGAGACAGTAGATCTAGCTGGTCTGTCATAATATAATAGAGACGGTAGATCTACCTGGTCTGTCGTAATACAATAGAGACAGTAGATCTAGCTGGTCTGTCATAATAAAATAGTGACAGTAGATCTAGCTGGTCTGTAGTAATATAATAGAGACAGAGACAGTAGATCTAGCTGGTCTGTCATAAATTAATATAGACAGTAGATGTAGCTGGTCTGTCATTAAATAATAGAGACAATAGATGTAGCTGGTCTGTCATATTATAATAGAGACAGTAGATCTAGCTGGTCTGTCATATTATAATAGAGACAGTAGATGTAGCTGGTCTGTCATATTATAATAGAGATAGTAGATCTAGCTGGTCTGTCATATTATTTTAGAGACAGTAGATCTACCTTGTCTGCCATATTATAATAGATACAGTAGATCTAGCTGGTCTGTCACATTATAATAGAGACAGTAGCTATAGCTGGTTTGTCATATTATAATAGAGACAATAGATTTTGCTGGTCTGTCATATTATAATAGATACAGTAGATGTAGCTGGTCTGTCATAATATAGTAGAGACAGTAGATCTACCTGGTCTGTCATAATATAATAGAGACCTTAGATCTAGCTAGTCTGTCATAATATAATAGAGACAGTAGATCTAGCTGGTCTGTCATAATATAATAGAGACAGTAGATCTAGCTGGTTTGTCATAATGTAGTAGAGACAGCATATCTAGCTGGTCTGTCATATTATTATAGAGACAGTAGCTATAGCTGGTTTGTCATATTATAATAGAGACAATAGATCGAGCTGGTCTGTCATATTATAATAGATACAGTAGATCTAGATGGTCTGTCATAATATAGTAGAGACAGTAGATCTACCTGGTCTGTCATAATATAATAGAGACAGTAGATCTAGCTAGTCTGTCATAATTTAATAGCGACAGTAGATCTAGCTGGTCTGTCATCATTTAATAGAGACAGTAGATCTAGCTGGCCTGTCATAATATAATAGAGACAGTAGATCTAGCTGGTCTGTCATAATATAATAGAGACAGTAGATCTAGCTGGTTTGTCATAATATAATAGAGACAGTAGATCTAGCTGGTCTGTCATAATATAATAGAGACAGTAGATCTAGCTGTTCTGTCATAATAAAATAGAGACAGTAGATCTAGCTGGTCTGTCAAATCATTATAGAGACAGTAGATTTAGTTGGTCCATCATATTATAATAGATACAGTAGTTCTAACTGGTCTTTCATAATATAATAGAGACATTAGATCTAGCTGGTCTGTCATAATATAATAGAGACAGAAGATCTAGCTGGTCTGTCATATTATGATAGAGACAGTAGATCTAGCTGGTCTGTCATAATATAATAAAGACATAGAGACAGTAGATCAAGCTGGTCTGTCATATTATAATAGAGACAGTAGATCTAGCTGGTCTGTCATAATATAATAGAGACGGTAGATCTACCTGGTCTGTCGTAATACAATAGAGACAGTAGATCTAGCTGGTCTGTCATAATAAAATAGTGACAGTAGATCTAGCTGGTCTGTAGTAATATAATAGAGACAGAGACAGTAGATCTAGCTGGTCTGTCATAAATTAATATAGACAGTAGATGTAGCTGGTCTGTCATTAAATAATAGAGACAGTAGATGTAGCTGGTCTGTCATATTATAATAGAGACAGTAGATCTAGCTGGTCTGTCATATTATAATAGAGACAGTAGATGTAGCTGGTCTGTCATATTATAATAGAGACAGTAGATCTAGCTGGTCTGTCATATTATTTTAGAGACAGTAGATCTACCTTGTCTGCCATATTATAATAGATACAGTAGATCTAGCTGGTCTGTCACATTATAATAGAGACAGTAGCTATAGCTGGTTTGTCATATTATAATAGAGACAATAGATTTTGCTGGTCTGTCATATTATAATAGATACAGTAGATCTAGCTGGTCTGTCATAATATAGTAGAGACAGTAGATCTACCTGGTCTGTCATAATATAATAGAGACCTTAGATCTAGCTAGTCTGTCATAATATAATAGAGACAGTAGATCTAGCTGGTCTGTCATAATATAATAGAGACAGTAGATCTAGCTGGTTTGTCATAATATAATAGAGACAGTAGATCTAGCTGGTCTGTCATAATATAATAGAGACAGTAGATCTAGCTGGTCTGTCATAATATAATAGAGACAGTAGATCTAGCTGGTCTGTCATATTATAATAGAGACAGTAGATCTAGCTGTTCTGTCATAATAAAATAGAGACAGTAGATCTAGCTGGTCTGTCAAATCATTATAGAGACAGTAGATCTAGCTGGTCCATCATATTATAATAGATACAGTAGATCTAACTGGTCTTTCATAATATAATAGAGACATTAGATCTAGCTGGTCTGTCATAATATAATAGAGACAGAAGATCTAGCTGGTCTGTCATATTATGATAGAGACAGTAGATCTAGCTGGTCTGTCATAATATAATAGAGACATAGACAGTAGATCAAGCTGGTCTGTCATATTATAATAGAGACAGTAGATCTAGCTGGTCTGTCATAATATAATAGAGACGGTAGATCTACCTGGTCTGTCGTAATACAATAGAGACAGTAGATCTAGGTAGTCTGTCATAATAAAATAGTGACAGTAGATCTAGCTGGTCTGTAGTAATATAATAGAGACAGAGACAGTAGATCTAGCTGGTCTGTCATAAATTAATATAGACAGTAGATGTAGCTGGTCTGTCATATTATAATACAGACAGTAGATCTAGCTGGTCTGTCATATTATAATAGAGACAGTAGATGTAGCTGGTCTGTCATATTATGATAGAGACAGTAGATCTAGCTGGTCTGTCATAATATAATAAAGACATAGAGACAGTAGATCAAGCTGGTCTGTCATATTATAATAGAGACAGTAGATCTAGCTGGTCTGTCATAATATAATAGAGACGGTAGATCTACCTGGTCTGTCGTAATACAATAGAGACAGTAGATCTAGCTGGTCTGTCATAATAAAATAGTGACAGTAGATCTATCTGGTCTGTAGTAATATAATAGAGACAGAGACAGTAGATCTAGCTGGTCTGTCATAAATTAATATAGACAGTAGATGTAGCTGGTCTGTCATTAAATAATAGAGACAGTAGATGTAGCTGGTCTGTCATATTATAATAGAGACAGTAGATCTAGCTGGTCTGTCATATTATAATAGAGACAGTAGATGTAGCTGGTCTGTCATATTATAATAGAGACAGTAGATCTACCTGGTCTGTCATAATATAATAGAGACCTTAGATCTAGCTGGTCTGTCATAATATAATAGAGACAGTAGATCTAGCTGGTCTGTCATAATATAATAGAGACAGTAGATCTAGCTGGTTTGTCATAATATAATAGAGACAGTAGATCTAGCTGGTCTGTCATAATATAATAGAGACAGTAGATCTAGCTGGTCTGTCATAATATAATAGCGACAGTTGATCTAGCTGGTCTGTCATATTATTTTAGAGACAGTAGATCTACCTTGTCTGCCATATTATAATAGATACAGCAGATCTAGCTGGTCTGTCATATTATAATAGAGACAGTAGACCTAGCTGGTCTTTCATAATATAGTAGAGACAGCATATCTAGCTGGTCTGTCATATTATTATAGAGACAGTAGCTATAGCTGGTTTGTCATATTATAATAGATACAGTAGATCTAGATGGTCTGTCATAATATAGTAGAGACAGTAGATCTACCTGGTCTGTCATAATATAATAGAGACAGTAGATCTAGCTAGTCTGTCATAATTTAATAGAGACATAGAGACAGTAGATCAAGCTGCTCTGTCATGTTATAATAGATACAGTAGATCTAGCTGGTCTGTCATAATATAATAGAGACAGTAGATCTAGCTGGTCTGTCATATTATGATAGAGACAGTAGATCTAGCTGGTCTGTCATAATATAATAGAGACATAGAGACAGTAGATCAAGCTGGTCTGTCATATTATAATAGAGACAGTAGATCTAGATGGTCTGTCATAATATAATAGAAACAGTAGGTCTAGCTGGTCTGTCATATAGTAATAGAGACAGCATATCTAGCTGGTCTGTCATATTATTATAGAGAACGTTGATCTAGCTGGTCTGTCAGATTGTAATAGATACAGTAGATCTAGATGGTCTGTCATAATATAATAGAGACAGTAGATCTAGCTGGTCTGTCATATAATAACAGAGACAGTAGATCTAGCTGGTCTGTCATAAAATAATAGAGACAGCATATCTAGCTGGTATGTCATGTTATAATAGAGACAGTAGATCTAGCTGGTCTGTCATAATATAATAGAGACATTAGATCTACCTGGTCTGTCATAATACAATAGAGACAGTAGATCTAGCTGGTCTGTCATAATATAATAGAGACAGTAGATCTAGCTGGTCTGTCATAATACAATAGAGACAGTAGATCTAGCTGGTCTGTCATATTATAATAGAGACAGTAGATCTAGCTGGTCTGTCATATTATTTTAGAGACAGTAGATCTACCTTGTCTGCCATATTATAATAGATACAGCAGATCTAGCTGGTCTGTCATATTATAATAGAGACAGTATACCTAGCTGGTCTTTCATAATGTAGTAGAGACAGCATATCTAGCTGGTTAGTCATATTATTATAGAGACAGTAGCTATAGCTGGTTTGTCATATTATAATAGAGACAATAGATCGAGCTGGTCTGTCATATTATAATAGATACAGTAGATCTAGATGGTCTGTCATAATATAGTAGAGACAGTAGATCTACCTGGTCTGTCATAATATAATAGAGACAGTAGATCTAGCTAGTCTGTCATAATTTAATAGCGACAGTAGATCTAGCTGGTCTGTCATCATTTAATAGAGACAGTAGATCTAGCTGGTCTGTCATAATATAATAGAGACAGTAGATCTAGCTGGTCTGTCATAATATAATAGAGACAGTAGATCTAGCTGGTTTGTCATAATATAATAGAGACAGTAGATCTAGCTGGTCTGTCATAATATAATAGAGACAGTAGATCTAGCTGTTCTGTCATAATAAAATAGAGACAGTAGATCTAGCTGGTCTGTCAAATCATTATAGAGACAGTAGATCTAGCTGGTCCATCATATTATAATAGATACAGTAGATCTAACTGGTCTTTCATAATATAATAGAGACATTAGATCTAGCTGGTCTGTCATAATATAATAGAGACAGTAGATCTAGCTGGTCTGTCATATTATGATAGAGACAGTAGATCTAGCTTGTCTGTCATAATATAATAAAGACATAGAGACAGTAGATCAAGCTGGTCTGTCATATTATAATAGAGACAGTAGATATAGCTTGTCTGTCATAATATAATAGAGACGGTAGATCTACCTGGTCTGTCGTAATACAATAGAGACAGTAGATCTAGCTGGTCTGTCATAATAAAATAGTGACAGTAGATCTATCTGGTCTGTAGTAATATAATAGAGACAGAGACTGTAGATCTAGGTGGTCTGTCATAAATTAATATAGACAGTAGATGTAGCTGGTCTGTCATTAAATAATAGAGACAGTAGATGTAGCTGGTCTGTCATATTATAATAGAGACAGTAGATCTAGCTGGTCTGTCATATTATAATAGAGACAGTAGATGTAGCTGGTCTGTCATATTATAATAGAGACAGTAGATCTAGCTGGTCTGTCATATTATTTTAGAGACAGTAGATCTACCTTGTCTGCCATATTATAATAGATACAGTAGATCTAGCTGGTCTGTCATGTTATAATAGAGACAGTAGCTATAGCTGGTTTGTCATATTATAATAGAGACAATAGATTTAGCTGTTCTGTCATATTATAATAGATACAGTAGATCTAGCTGGTCTGTCATAATATAGTAGAGACAGTAGATCTACCTGGTCTGTCATAATATAATAGAGACATTAGATCTAGCTAGTCTGTCATAATATAATAGAGACCTTAGATCTAGCTAGTCTGTCATAATATAATAGAGACAGTAGATCTAGCTGGTCTGTCATAATATAATAGAGACAGTAGATCTAGCTGGTTTGTCATAATATAATAGAGACAGTAGATCTAGCTGTTCTGTCATAATAAAATAGAAACAGTAGATCTAGCTGGTCTGTCAAATCATTATAGAGACAGTAGATCTAGCTGGTCCATCATATTATAATAGACACAGTAGATCTAACTGGTCTTTCATAATATAATAGAGACATTAGATCTAGCTGGTCTGTCATAATATAATAGAGACAGAAGATCTAGCTGGTCTGTCATATTATGATAGAGATAGTAGATCTAGCTGGTCTGTCATAATATAATAGAGACATAGAGATAGTAGATCAAGCTGGTCTGTCATATTATAATAGAGACAGTAGATCTAGCTGGTCTGTCATAATATAATAGAGACGGTAGATCTACCTGGTCTGTCGTAATACAATAGAGACAGTAGATCTAGGTAGTCTGTCATAATAAAATATTGACAGTAGATCTAGCTGGTCTGTAGTAATATAATAGAGACAGAGACAGTAGATCTAGCTGGTCTGTCATAAATTAATATAGACAGTAGATGTAGCTGTTCTGTCATATTATAATAGAGACAGTAGATCTAGCTGGTCTGTCATATTATAATAGAGACAGTAGATGTAGCTGGTCTGTCATATTATAATAGAGACAGTAGATCTAGGTGGTCTGTCATATTATTTTAGAGACAGTAGATCTACCTTGTCTGCCATATTATAATAGATACAGTAGATCTAGCTGGTCTGTCATATTATAATAGAGACAGTAGCTATAGCTGGTTTGTCATATTATAATAGAGACAATAGATCTAGCTGGTCTGTCATATTATAATAGATACAGTAGATCTAGCTGGTCTGTCATAATATAGTAGAGACAGTAGATCTACCTGGTCTGTCATAATATAATAGAGACCGTAGATCTAGCTAGTCTGTTATAATTTAATAGCGACAGTAGATCTAGCTGGTCTGTCATCATTTAATAGAGACAGTAGATCTAGCTGGTCTGACATAATATAATAGAGACAGTAGATCTAGCTGGTCTGTCATAATATAATAGAGACAGTAGATCTAGCTGGTCTGTCATATTATAATAGAGACAGTAGACCTAGCTGGTCTTTCATAATATAGTAGAGACAGCATATCTAGCTGGTCTGTCATATTATTATAGAGACAGTAGCTATAGCTGGTTTGTCATATTATAGAAAAGACAATAGATCTAGCTGGTCTGTCATATTATAATAGATACAGTAGATCTAGCTGGTCTGTCATAATATAGTAGAGACAGTAGATCTAGCTGGTCTGTCATAATATAATAGAGACAGTAGATCTAGCTAGTCTGTCATAATTTAATAGCGACAGTAGATCTAGCTGGTCTGTCATTATTTAATAGAGTCAGTAGATCTAGCTGGTCTGTCATAATATAATAGAGACAGTAGATCTAGCTGTTCTGTCATAGTATAATAGTGATGGTAGATCTAGCTGGTCTGTCATATTATGATAGAGACAGTAGATCTAGCTGGTCTGTCATAATATAATAGAGACATAGATACAGTAGATCTAGCTGGTCTTTCATAATATAATAGAGACATTAGATCTAGCTGGTCTGTCATAATATAATAGAGACAGTAGATCTAGCTGGTCTGTCATATTATGATAGAGACAGTAGATCTAGCTGGTCTGTCATAATATAATAGAGACATAGAGACAGTAGATCAAGCTGGTCTGTCATATTATAATAGAGACAGTAGATCTAGCTGGTATGTCATAATATAATAGAGATGGTAGATCTACCTGGTCTGTCGTAATACAATAGATACAGTAGATCTAGCTGGTCTGTCATAATAAAGTAGTGACAGTAGATCTAGCTGGTCTGTCATATTATATTAGAGACAGTAGATCTAGCTGGTATGTCATATTATAATAGAGACAGTAGATCTAGCTGGTCTGTCATATAATAATAGAGACAGTAGATCTAGCTTGTCTGTAATAATATAATAGAGACAGCATATCTAGCTAATCTGTCATTAAATAACAGAGACAGTAGATCTAGCTGGTCTGTCATATTATAATAGAGACAGCATATCTAGCTGATTTGTCATATTATGACAGAGACAGTAGATCTAGCTGGTCTGTCATAATAAAATAGAGACAGTAGATCTAGCTGGTCTTTCATAATATAGTAGAGACAGCATATCTAGATGGTCTGTCATATTATAATAGAGACAGTAGCTATAGCTGGTTTGTCATATTATAATAGAGACAATAGATCTAGCTGGTCTGTCATATTATAATAGATACAGTAGATCTAGCTGGTCTGTCATAATATAGTAGAGACAGTAGATCTACCTGGTCTGCCATAATATAATAGAGACAGAAGATCTAGCTAGTCTGTCATAATTTAATAGCGACAGTAGATCTAGCTGGTCTGTCATCATTTAATAGAGACAGTAGATCTAGCTGGTCTGTCATAATATAATAGATACAGTAGATCTAGCTGGTCTGTCATATTATTTTAGATACAGTAGATCTAGCTTGTCTGCCATATTATAATTGATACAGTAGATCTACCTGGTCTGTCATAATATAATAGAGACAGTAGATCTAGCTGGTCTGTCATAATATAATAGAGACAGTAGATCTAGCTGGTCTTTCATAATATAGTAGAGACAGCATATCTAGATGGTCTGTCATATTATTATAGAGACAGTAGCTATAGCTGGTCTGTCATATTATAATAGAGACAACAGATCTAGCTGGTCTGTCATATTATAATAGATACAGTAGATCTAGCTGGTCTGTCATAATATAGGAGAGACAGTAGATCTACCTGGTCTGTCATAATATAATAGAGACAGAAGATCTAGCTAGTCTGTCATAATTTCATAGCGACAGTAGATCTAGCTGGTCTGTCATCATTTAATAGAGACAGTAGATCTAGCTGGTCTGTCATAATTTAAAAGATACAGTAGATCTAGCTGGTCTGTCATATTATTTTAGATACAGTAGATCTAGCTTGTCTGCCATATTATAATTGATACAGTAGATCTACCTGGTCTGTCATAATATAATAGAGACAGTAGATCTAGCTAGTCTGTCATAATTTAATAGCGACAGTAGATCTAGCTGGTCTGTCATCATTTAATAGAGACAGTAGATCTAGCTGGTCTGTCATAATATAATAGAGATAGTAGATCTAGCTGGTCTGTCATAATATAATAGAGACAGTAGATCTAGCTGGTCTGTCATAATATAATAGAGACAGTAGATCTAGCTGGTCTGTCATAATATAATAGAGATGGTAGATCTAGCTGGTCTGTCATATTATGATAGAGACAGTAGATCTAGCTGGTCTGTCATAATATAATAGAGACATAGAGACAGTAGATCAAGCTGGTCTGTCATATTATAATAGAGACAGTAGATCTAGCTGGTATGTCATAATATAATAGAGATGGTAGATCTACCTGGTCTGTCGTAATACAATAGAGACAGTAGATCTAGCTGGTCTGTCATAATAAAGTAGTGACAGTAGATCTAGCTGGTCTGTCATATTATATTAGAGACAGTAGATCTAGCTGGTATGTCATATTATAATAGAGACAGTAGATCTAGCTGGTCTGTCATATAATAATAGAGACAGTAGATCTAGCTGGTCTGTAATAATATAATAGAGACAGCATATCTAGCTAATCTGTCATTAAATAACAGAGACAGTAGATCTAGCTGGTCTGTCATATTATAATAGAGACAGCATATCTAGCTGATTTGTCATATTATGACAGAGACAGTAGATCTAGCTGGTCTGTCATAATAAAATAGAGACAGTAGATCTAGCTGGTCTTTCATAATATAGTAGAGACAGCATATCTAGATGGTCTGTCATATTATTATAGAGACAGTAGCTATAGCTGGTTTGTCATATTATATTAGAGACAATAGATCTAGCTGGTCTGTCATATTATAATAGATACAGTAGATCTAGCTGGTCTGTCATAATATAGTAGAGACAGTAGATCTACCTGGTCTGTCATAATATAATAGAGACAGAAGATCTAGCTAGTCTGTCATAATTTAATAGCGACAGTAGATCTAGCTGGTCTGTCATCATTTAATAGAGACAGTAGATCTAGCTGGTCTGTCATAATATAATAGATACAGTAGATCTAGCTGGTCTGTCATATTATTTTAGATACAGTAGATCTAGCTTGTCTGCCATATTATAATTGATACAGTAGATCTACCTGGTCTGTCATAATATAATAGAGACAGTAGATCTAGCTGGTCTGTCATAATATAATAGAGACAGTAGATCTAGCTGGTCTTTCATAATATAGTAGAGACAGCATATCTAGATGGTCTGTCATATTATTATAGAGACAGTAGCTATAGCTGGTTTGTCATATTATAATAGAGACAATAGATCTAGCTGGTCTGTCATATTATAATAGATACAGTAGATCTAGCTGGTCTGTCATAATATAGTAGAGACAGTAGATCTACCTGGTCTGTCATAATATAATAGAGACAGAAGATCTAGCTGGTTTGTCATCATTTAATAGAGACAGTAGATCTAGCTGGTCTGTCATAATTTAATAGATACAGTAGATCTAGCTGGTCTGTCATATTATTTTAGATACAGTAGATCTAGCTTGTCTGCCATATTATAATTGATACAGTAGATCTACCTGGTCTGTCATAATATAATAGAGACAGTAGATCTAGCTAGTCTGTCATAATTTAATAGCGACAGTAGATCTAGCTGGTCTGTCATCATTTAATAGAGACAGTAGATCTAGCTGGTCTGTCATAATATAATAGAGACAGTAGATCTAGCTGGTCTGTCATAATATAATAGAGACAGTAGATCTAGCTGGTCTGTCATAATATAATAGAGACAGTAGATCTAGCTGGTCTGTCATAATATAATAGAGATGGTAGATCTACCTGGTCTGTCGTAATACAATAGAGACAGTAGATCTAGCTGGTCTGTCATAATAAAGTAGTGACAGTAGATTTAGCTGGTCTGTCATATTATATTAGAGACAGTAGATCTAGCTGGTATGTCATATTATAATAGAGACAGTAGATCTAGCTGGTCTGTCATATAATAATAGAGACAGTAGATCTAGCTGGTCTGTCATAATATAATAGAGACGGTAGATCTACCTGGTCTGTCGTAATACAATAGAGACAGTAGATCTAGCTGGTCTGTCATAATAAAATAGTGACAGTAGATCTATCTGGTCTGTAGTAATATAATAGAGACAGAGACAGTAGATCTAGCTGGTCTGTCATAAATTAATATAGACAGTAGATGTAGCTGGTCTGTCATTAAATAATAGAGACAGTAGATGTAGCTGGTCTGTCATATTATAATAGAGACAGAAGATCTAGCTGGTCTGTCATATTATAATAGAGACAGTAGATCTAGATGGTCTGTCATAATATAGTAGAGACAGTAGATCTACCTGGTCTGTCATAATATAATAGAGACAGTAGATCTAGCTGGTCTGTCATAATTTAATAGCGACAGTAGATCTAGCTGGTCTGTCATCATTTAATAGAGACAGTAGATCTAGCTGGCCTGTCATAATATAATAGAGACAGTAGATCTAGCTGGTCTGTCATAATATAATAGAGACAGTAGATCTAGCTGGTTTGTCATAATATAATAGAGACAGTAGATCTAGCTGGTCTGTCATAATATAATAGAGACAGTAGATCTAGCTGTTCTGTCATAATAAAATAGAGACAGTAGATCTAGCTGGTCTGTCAAATCATTATAGAGACAGTAGATCTAGCTGGTCCATCATATTATAATAGATACAGTAGATCTAACTGGTCTTTCATAATATAATAGAGACATTAGATCTAGCTGGTCTGTCATAATATAATAGAGACAGAAGATCTAGCTGGTCTGTTATATTATGATAGAGACAGTAGATCTAGCTGGTCTGTCATAATATAATAAAGACATAGAGACAGTAGATCAAGCTGGTCTGTCATATTATAATAGAGACAGTAGATCTAGCTGGTCTGTCATAATATAATAGAGACGGTAGATCTACCTGGTCTGTCGTAATACAATAGAGACAGTAGATCTAGCTGGTCTGTCATAATAAAATAGTGACAGTAGATCTAGCTGGTCTGTAGTAATATAATAGAGACAGAGACAGTAGATCTAGCTGGTCTGTCATAAATTAATATAGACAGTAGATGTAGCTGGTCTGTCATTAAATAATAGAGACAATAGATGTAGCTGGTCTGTCATATTATAATAGAGACAGTAGATCTAGCTGGTCTGTCATATTATAATAGAGACAGTAGATGTAGCTGGTCTGTCATATTATAATAGAGATAGTAGATCTAGCTGGTCTGTCATATTATTTTAGAGACAGTAGATCTACCTTGTCTGCCATATTATAATAGATACAGTAGATCTAGCTGGTCTGTCACATTATAATAGAGACAGTAGCTATAGCTGGTTTGTCATATTATAATAGAGACAATAGATTTTGCTGGTCTGTCATATTATAATAGATACAGTAGATGTAGCTGGTCTGTCATAATATAGTAGAGACAGTAGATCTACCTGGTCTGTCATAATATAATAGAGACCTTAGATCTAGCTAGTCTGTCATAATATAATAGAGACAGTAGATCTAGCTGGTCTGTCATAATATAATAGAGACAGTAGATCTAGCTGGTTTGTCATAATGTAGTAGAGACAGCATATCTAGCTGGTCTGTCATATTATTATAGAGACAGTAGCTATAGCTGGTTTGTCATATTATAATAGAGACAATAGATCGAGCTGGTCTGTCATATTATAATAGATACAGTAGATCTAGATGGTCTGTCATAATATAGTAGAGACAGTAGATCTACCTGGTCTGTCATAATATAATAGAGACAGTAGATCTAGCTAGTCTGTCATAATTTAATAGCGACAGTAGATCTAGCTGGTCTGTCATCATTTAATAGAGACAGTAGATCTAGCTGGCCTGTCATAATATAATAGAGACAGTAGATCTAGCTGGTCTGTCATAATATAATAGAGACAGTAGATCTAGCTGGTTTGTCATAATATAATAGAGACAGTAGATCTAGCTGGTCTGTCATAATATAATAGAGACAGTAGATCTAGCTGTTCTGTCATAATAAAATAGAGACAGTAGATCTAGCTGGTCTGTCAAATCATTATAGAGACAGTAGATTTAGTTGGTCCATCATATTATAATAGATACAGTAGTTCTAACTGGTCTTTCATAATATAATAGAGACATTAGATCTAGCTGGTCTGTCATAATATAATAGAGACAGAAGATCTAGCTGGTCTGTCATATTATGATAGAGACAGTAGATCTAGCTGGTCTGTCATAATATAATAAAGACATAGAGACAGTAGATCAAGCTGGTCTGTCATATTATAATAGAGACAGTAGATCTAGCTGGTCTGTCATAATATAATAGAGACGGTAGATCTACCTGGTCTGTCGTAATACAATAGAGACAGTAGATCTAGCTGGTCTGTCATAATAAAATAGTGACAGTAGATCTAGCTTGTCTGTAGTAATATAATAGAGACAGAGACAGTAGATCTAGCTGGTCTGTCATAAATTAATATAGACAGTAGATGTAGCTGGTCTGTCATTAAATAATAGAGACAGTAGATGTAGCTGGTCTGTCATATTATAATAGAGACAGTAGATCTAGCTGGTCTGTCATATTATAATAGAGACAGTAGATGTAGCTGGTCTGTCATATTATAATAGAGACAGTAGATCTAGCTGGTCTGTCATATTATTTTAGAGACAGTAGATCTACCTTGTCTGCCATATTATAATAGATACAGTAGATCTAGCTGGTCTGTCACATTATAATAGAGACAGTAGCTATAGCTGGTTTGTCATATTATAATAGAGACAATAGATTTTGCTGGTCTGTCATATTATAATAGATACAGTAGATCTAGCTGGTCTGTCATAATATAGTAGAGACAGTAGATCTACCTGGTCTGTCATAATATAATAGAGACCTTAGATCTAGCTAGTCTGTCATAATATAATAGAGACAGTAGATCTAGCTGGTCTGTCATAATATAATAGAGACAGTAGATCTAGCTGGTTTGTCATAATATAATAGAGACAGTAGATCTAGCTGGTCTGTCATAATATAATAGAGACAGTAGATCTAGCTGGTCTGTCATAATATAATAGAGACAGTAGATCTAGCTGGTCTGTCATATTATAATAGAGACAGTAGATCTAGCTGTTCTGTCATAATAAAATAGAGACAGTAGATCTAGCTGGTCTGTCAAATCATTATAGAGACAGTAGATCTAGCTGGTCCATCATATTATAATAGATACAGTAGATCTAACTGGTCTTTCATAATATAATAGAGACATTAGATCTAGCTGGTCTGTCATAATATAATAGAGACAGAAGATCTAGCTGGTCTGTCATATTATGATAGAGACAGTAGATCTAGCTGGTCTGTCATAATATAATAGAGACATAGACAGTAGATCAAGCTGGTCTGTCATATTATAATAGAGACAGTAGATCTAGCTGGTCTGTCATAATATAATAGAGACGGTAGATCTACCTGGTCTGTCGTAATACAATAGAGACAGTAGATCTAGGTAGTCTGTCATAATAAAATAGTGACAGTAGATCTAGCTGGTCTGTAGTAATATAATAGAGACAGAGACAGTAGATCTAGCTGGTCTGTCATAAATTAATATAGACAGTAGATGTAGCTGGTCTGTCATATTATAATACAGACAGTAGATCTAGCTGGTCTGTCATATTATAATAGAGACAGTAGATGTAGCTGGTCTGTCATATTATGATAGAGACAGTAGATCTAGCTGGTCTGTCATAATATAATAAAGACATAGAGACAGTAGATCAAGCTGGTCTGTCATATTATAATAGAGACAGTAGATCTAGCTGGTCTGTCATAATATAATAGAGACGGTAGATCTACCTGGTCTGTCGTAATACAATAGAGACAGTAGATCTAGCTGGTCTGTCATAATAAAATAGTGACAGTAGATCTATCTGGTCTGTAGTAATATAATAGAGACAGAGACAGTAGATCTAGCTGGTCTGTCATAAATTAATATAGACAGTAGATGTAGCTGGTCTGTCATTAAATAATAGAGACAGTAGATGTAGCTGGTCTGTCATATTATAATAGAGACAGTAGATCTAGCTGGTCTGTCATATTATAATAGAGACAGTAGATGTAGCTGGTCTGTCATATTATAATAGAGACAGTAGATCTACCTGGTCTGTCATAATATAATAGAGACCTTAGATCTAGCTGGTCTGTCATAATATAATAGAGACAGTAGATCTAGCTGGTCTGTCATAATATAATAGAGACAGTAGATCTAGCTGGTTTGTCATAATATAATAGAGACAGTAGATCTAGCTGGTCTGTCATAATATAATAGAGACAGTAGATCTAGCTGGTCTGTCATAATATAATAGCGACAGTTGATCTAGCTGGTCTGTCATATTATTTTAGAGACAGTAGATCTACCTTGTCTGCCATATTATAATAGATACAGCAGATCTAGCTGGTCTGTCATATTATAATAGAGACAGTAGACCTAGCTGGTCTTTCATAATATAGTAGAGACAGCATATCTAGCTGGTCTGTCATATTATTATAGAGACAGTAGCTATAGCTGGTTTGTCATATTATAATAGAGACAATAGATCGAGCTGGTCTGTCATATTATAATAGATACAGTAGATCTAGATGGTCTGTCATAATATAGTAGAGACAGTAGATCTACCTGGTCTGTCATAATATAATAGAGACAGTAGATCTAGCTAGTCTGTCATAATTTAATAGAGACATAGAGACAGTAGATCAAGCTGCTCTGTCATGTTATAATAGATACAGTAGATCTAGCTGGTCTGTCATAATATAATAGAGACAGTAGATCTAGCTGGTCTGTCATATTATGATAGAGACAGTAGATCTAGCTGGTCTGTCATAATATAATAGAGACATAGAGACAGTAGATCAAGCTGGTCTGTCATATTATAATAGAGACAGTAGATCTAGATGGTCTGTCATAATATAATAGAAACAGTAGGTCTAGCTGGTCTGTCATATAGTAATAGAGACAGCATATCTAGCTGGTCTGTCATATTATTATAGAGAACGTTGATCTAGCTGGTCTGTCAGATTGTAATAGATACAGTAGATCTAGATGGTCTGTCATAATATAATAGAGACAGTAGATCTAGCTGGTCTGTCATATAATAACAGAGACAGTAGATCTAGCTGGTCTGTCATAAAATAATAGAGACAGCATATCTAGCTGGTATGTCATATTATAATAGAGACAGTAGATCTAGCTGGTCTGTCATAATATAATAGAGACATTAGATCTACCTGGTCTGTCATAATACAATAGAGACAGTAGATCTAGCTGGTCTGTCATAATATAATAGAGACAGTAGATCTAGCTGGTCTGTCATAATACAATAGAGACAGTAGATCTAGCTGGTCTGTCATATTATAATAGAGACAGTAGATCTAGCTGGTCTGTCATATTATTTTAGAGACAGTAGATCTACCTTGTCTGCCATATTATAATAGATACAGCAGATCTAGCTGGTCTGTCATATTATAATAGAGACAGTATACCTAGCTGGTCTTTCATAATGTAGTAGAGACAGCATATCTAGCTGGTTAGTCATATTATTATAGAGACAGTAGCTATAGCTGGTTTGTCATATTATAATAGAGACAATAGATCGAGCTGGTCTGTCATATTATAATAGATACAGTAGATCTAGATGGTCTGTCATAATATAGTAGAGACAGTAGATCTACCTGGTCTGTCATAGTATAATAGAGACAGTAGATCTAGCTAGTCTGTCATAATTTAATAGCGACAGTAGATCTAGCTGGTCTGTCATCATTTAATAGAGACAGTAGATCTAGCTGGTCTGTCATAATATAATAGAGACAGTAGATCTAGCTGGTCTGTCATAATATAATAGAGACAGTAGATCTAGCTGGTTTGTCATAATATAATAGAGACAGTAGATCTAGCTGGTCTGTCATAATATAATAGAGACAGTAGATCTAGCTGTTCTGTCATAATAAAATAGAGACAGTAGATCTAGCTGGTCTGTCAAATCATTATAGAGACAGTAGATCTAGCTGGTCCATCATATTATAATAGATACAGTAGATCTAACTGGTCTTTCATAATATAATAGAGACATTAGATCTAGCTGGTCTGTCATAATATAATAGAGACAGTAGATCTAGCTGGTCTGTCATATTATGATAGAGACAGTAGATCTAGCTTGTCTGTCATAATATAATAAAGACATAGAGACAGTAGATCAAGCTGGTCTGTCATATTATAATAGAGACAGTAGATATAGCTTGTCTGTCATAATATAATAGAGACGGTAGATCTACCTGGTCTGTCGTAATACAATAGAGACAGTAGATCTAGCTGGTCTGTCATAATAAAATAGTGACAGTAGATCTATCTGGTCTGTAGTAATATAATAGAGACAGAGACTGTAGATCTAGGTGGTCTGTCATAAATTAATATAGACAGTAGATGTAGCTGGTCTGTCATTAAATAATAGAGACAGTAGATGTAGCTGGTCTGTCATATTATAATAGAGACAGTAGATCTAGCTGGTCTGTCATATTATAATAGAGACAGTAGATGTAGCTGGTCTGTCATATTATAATAGAGACAGTAGATCTAGCTGGTCTGTCATATTATTTTAGAGACAGTAGATCTACCTTGTCTGCCATATTATAATAGATACAGTAGATCTAGCTGGTCTGTCATGTTATAATAGAGACAGTAGCTATAGCTGGTTTGTCATATTATAATAGAGACAATAGATTTAGCTGGTCTGTCATATTATAATAGATACAGTAGATCTAGCTGGTCTGTCATAATATAGTAGAGACAGTAGATCTACCTGGTCTGTCATAATATAATAGAGACATTAGATCTAGCTAGTCTGTCATAATATAATAGAGACCTTAGATCTAGCTAGTCTGTCATAATATAATAGAGACAGTAGATCTAGCTGGTCTGTCATAATATAATAGAGACAGTAGATCTAGCTGGTTTGTCATAATATAATAGAGACAGTAGATCTAGCTGTTCTGTCATAATAAAATAGAAACAGTAGATCTAGCTGGTCTGTCAAATCATTATAGAGACAGTAGATCTAGCTGGTCCATCATATTATAATAGACACAGTAGATCTAACTGGTCTTTCATAATATAATAGAGACATTAGATCTAGCTGGTCTGTCATAATATAATAGAGACAGAAGATCTAGCTGGTCTGTCATATTATGATAGAGATAGTAGATCTAGCTGGTCTGTCATAATATAATAGAGACATAGAGATAGTAGATCAAGCTGGTCTGTCATATTATAATAGAGACAGTAGATCTAGCTGGTCTGTCATAATATAATAGAGACGGTAGATCTACCTGGTCTGTCGTAATACAATAGAGACAGTAGATCTAGGTAGTCTGTCATAATAAAATATTGACAGTAGATCTAGCTGGTCTGTAGTAATATAATAGAGACAGAGACAGTAGATCTAGCTGGTCTGTCATAAATTAATATAGACAGTAGATGTAGCTGTTCTGTCATATTATAATAGAGACAGTAGATCTAGCTGGTCTGTCATATTATAATAGAGACAGTAGATGTAGCTGGTCTGTCATATTATAATAGAGACAGTAGATCTAGGTGGTCTGTCATATTATTTTAGAGACAGTAGATCTACCTTGTCTGCCATATTATAATAGATACAGTAGATCTAGCTGGTCTGTCATATTATAATAGAGACAGTAGCTATAGCTGGTTTGTCATATTATAATAGAGACAATAGATCTAGCTGGTCTGTCATATTATAATAGATACAGTAGATCTAGCTGGTCTGTCATAATATAGTAGAGACAGTAGATCTACCTGGTCTGTCATAATATAATAGAGACCGTAGATCTAGCTAGTCTGTTATAATTTAATAGCGACAGTAGATCTAGCTGGTCTGTCATCATTTAATAGAGACAGTAGATCTAGCTGGTCTGACATAATATAATAGAGACAGTAGATCTAGCTGGTCTGTCATAATATAATAGAGACAGTAGATCTAGCTGGTCTGTCATATTATAATAGAGACAGTAGACCTAGCTGGTCTTTCATAATATAGTAGAGACAGCATATCTAGCTGGTCTGTCATATTATTATAGAGACAGTAGCTATAGCTGGTTTGTCATATTATAGAAAAGACAATAGATCTAGCTGGTCTGTCATATTATAATAGATACAGTAGATCTAGCTGGTCTGTCATAATATAGTAGAGACAGTAGATCTAGCTGGTCTGTCATAATATAATAGAGACAGTAGATCTAGCTAGTCTGTCATAATTTAATAGCGACAGTAGATCTAGCTGGTCTGTCATTATTTAATAGAGTCAGTAGATCTAGCTGGTCTGTCATAATATAATAGAGACAGTAGATCTAGCTGTTCTGTCATAGTATAATAGTGATGGTAGATCTAGCTGGTCTGTCATATTATGATAGAGACAGTAGATCTAGCTGGTCTGTCATAATATAATAGAGACATAGATACAGTAGATCTAGCTGGTCTTTCATAATATAATAGAGACATTAGATCTAGCTGGTCTGTCATAATATAATAGAGACAGTAGATCTAGCTGGTCTGTCATATTATGATAGAGACAGTAGATCTAGCTGGTCTGTCATAATATAATAGAGACATAGAGACAGTAGATCAAGCTGGTCTGTCATATTATAATAGAGACAGTAGATCTAGCTGGTATGTCATAATATAATAGAGATGGTAGATCTACCTGGTCTGTCGTAATACAATAGATACAGTAGATCTAGCTGGTCTGTCATAATAAAGTAGTGACAGTAGATCTAGCTGGTCTGTCATATTATATTAGAGACAGTAGATCTAGCTGGTATGTCATATTATAATAGAGACAGTAGATCTAGCTGGTCTGTCATATAATAATAGAGACAGTAGATCTAGCTTGTCTGTAATAATATAATAGAGACAGCATATCTAGCTAATCTGTCATTAAATAACAGAGACAGTAGATCTAGCTGGTCTGTCATATTATAATAGAGACAGCATATCTAGCTGATTTGTCATATTATGACAGAGACAGTAGATCTAGCTGGTCTGTCATAATAAAATAGAGACAGTAGATCTAGCTGGTCTTTCATAATATAGTAGAGACAGCATATCTAGATGGTCTGTCATATTATAATAGAGACAGTAGCTATAGCTGGTTTGTCATATTATAATAGAGACAATAGATCTAGCTGGTCTGTCATATTATAATAGATACAGTAGATCTAGCTGGTCTGTCATAATATAGTAGAGACAGTAGATCTACCTGGTCTGCCATAATATAATAGAGACAGAAGATCTAGCTAGTCTGTCATAATTTAATAGCGACAGTAGATCTAGCTGGTCTGTCATCATTTAATAGAGACAGTAGATCTAGCTGGTCTGTCATAATATAATAGATACAGTAGATCTAGCTGGTCTGTCATATTATTTTAGATACAGTAGATCTAGCTTGTCTGCCATATTATAATTGATACAGTAGATCTACCTGGTCTGTCATAATATAATAGAGACAGTAGATCTAGCTGGTCTGTCATAATATAATAGAGACAGTAGATCTAGCTGGTCTTTCATAATATAGTAGAGACAGCATATCTAGATGGTCTGTCATATTATTATAGAGACAGTAGCTATAGCTGGTTTGTCATATTATAATAGAGACAACAGATCTAGCTGGTCTGTCATATTATAATAGATACAGTAGATCTAGCTGGTCTGTCATAATATAGGAGAGACAGTAGATCTACCTGGTCTGTCATAATATAATAGAGACAGAAGATCTAGCTAGTCTGTCATAATTTCATAGCGACAGTAGATCTAGCTGGTCTGTCATCATTTAATAGAGACAGTAGATCTAGCTGGTCTGTCATAATTTAAAAGATACAGTAGATCTAGCTGGTCTGTCATATTATTTTAGATACAGTAGATCTAGCTTGTCTGCCATATTATAATTGATACAGTAGATCTACCTGGTCTGTCATAATATAATAGAGACAGTAGATCTAGCTAGTCTGTCATAATTTAATAGCGACAGTAGATCTAGCTGGTCTGTCATCATTTAATAGAGACAGTAGATCTAGCTGGTCTGTCATAATATAATAGAGATAGTAGATCTAGCTGGTCTGTCATAATATAATAGAGACAGTAGATCTAGCTGGTCTGTCATAATATAATAGAGACAGTAGATCTAGCTGGTCTGTCATAATATAATAGAGATGGTAGATCTAGCTGGTCTGTCATATTATGATAGAGACAGTAGATCTAGCTGATCTGTCATAATATAATAGAGACATAGAGACAGTAGATCAAGCTGGTCTGTCATATTATAATAGAGACAGTAGATCTAGCTGGTATGTCATAATATAATAGAGATGGTAGATCTACCTGGTCTGTCGTAATACAATAGAGACAGTAGATCTAGCTGGTCTGTCATAATAAAGTAGTGACAGTAGATCTAGCTGGTCTGTCATATTATATTAGAGACAGTAGATCTAGCTGGTATGTCATATTATAATAGAGACAGTAGATCTAGCTGGTCTGTCATATAATAATAGAGACAGTAGATCTAGCTGGTCTGTAATAATATAATAGAGACAGCATATCTAGCTAATCTGTCATTAAATAACAGAGACAGTAGATCTAGCTGGTCTGTCATATTATAATAGAGACAGCATATCTAGCTGATTTGTCATATTATGACAGAGACAGTAGATCTAGCTGGTCTGTCATAATAAAATAGAGACAGTAGATCTAGCTGGTCTTTCATAATATAGTAGAGACAGCATATCTAGATGGTCTGTCATATTATTATAGAGACAGTAGCTATAGCTGGTTTGTCATATTATATTAGAGACAATAGATCTAGCTGGTCTGTCATATTATAATAGATACAGTAGATCTAGCTGGTCTGTCATAATATAGTAGAGACAGTAGATCTACCTGGTCTGTCATAATATAATAGAGACAGAAGATCTAGCTAGTCTGTCATAATTTAATAGCGACAGTAGATCTAGCTGGTCTGTCATCATTTAATAGAGACAGTAGATCTAGCTGGTCTGTCATAATATAATAGATACAGTAGATCTAGCTGGTCTGTCATATTATTTTAGATACAGTAGATCTAGCTTGTCTGCCATATTATAATTGATACAGTAGATCTACCTGGTCTGTCATAATATAATAGAGACAGTAGATCTAGCTGGTCTGTCATAATATAATAGAGACAGTAGATCTAGCTGGTCTTTCATAATATAGTAGAGACAGCATATCTAGATGGTCTGTCATATTATTATAGAGACAGTAGCTATAGCTGGTTTGTCATATTATAATAGAGACAATAGATCTAGTTGGTCTGTCATATTATAATAGATACAGTAGATCTAGCTGGTCTGTCATAATATAGTAGAGACAGTAGATCTACCTGGTCTGTCATAATATAATAGAGACAGAAGATCTAGCTGGTCTGTCATCATTTAATAGAGACAGTAGATCTAGCTGGTCTGTCATAATTTAATAGATACAGTAGATCTAGCTGGTCTGTCATATTATTTTAGATACAGTAGATCTAGCTTGTCTGCCATATTATAATTGATACAGTAGATCTACCTGGTCTGTCATAATATAATAGAGACAGTAGATCTAGCTAGTCTGTCATAATTTAATAGCGACAGTAGATCTAGCTGGTCTGTCATCATTTAATAGAGACAGTAGATCTAGCTGGTCTGTCATAATATAATAGAGACAGTAGATCTAGCTGGTCTGTCATAATATAATAGAGACAGTAGATCTAGCTGGTCTGTCATAATATAATAGAGACAGTAGATCTAGCTGGTCTGTCATAATATAATAGAGATGGTAGATCTACCTGGTCTGTCGTAATACAATAGAGACAGTAGATCTAGCTGGTCTGTCATAATAAAGTAGTGACAGTAGATTTAGCTGGTCTGTCATATTATATTAGAGACAGTAGATCTAGCTGGTATGTCATATTATAATAGAGACAGTAGATCTAGCTGGTCTGTCATATAATAATAGAGACAGTAGATCTAGCTGGTCTGTCATAATATAATAGAGACGGTAGATCTACCTGGTCTGTCGTAATACAATAGAGACAGTAGATCTAGCTGGTCTGTCATAATAAAATAGTGACAGTAGATCTATCTGGTCTGTAGTAATATAATAGAGACAGAGACAGTAGATCTAGCTGGTCTGTCATAAATTAATATAGACAGTAGATGTAGCTGGTCTGTCATTAAATAATAGAGACAGTAGATGTAGCTGGTCTGTCATATTATAATAGAGACAGAAGATCTAGCTGGTCTGTCATATTATAATAGAGACAGTAGATCGAGCTGGTCTGTCATATTATTTTAGAGACAGTAGATCTACCTTGTCTGCCATATTATAATAGATACAGTAGATCTAGCTGGTCTGTCATATTATAATAGAGACAGCATATCTAGCTGATTTGTCATATTATGACAGAGACAGTAGATCTAGCTGGTCTGTCATAATAAAATAGAGACAGTAGATCTAGCTGGTCTTTCATAATATAGTAGAGACAGCATATCTAGATGGTCTGTCATATTATTATAGAGACAGTAGATATAGCTGGTTTGTCATATTATAATAGAGACAATAGATCTAGCTGGTCTGTCATATTATAATAGATACAGTAGATCTAGCTGGTCTGTCATAATATAGTAGAGACAGTAGATCTACCTGGTCTGTCATAATATAATAGAGACAGAAGATCTAGCTAGTCTGTCATAATTTAATAGCGACAGTAGATCTAGCTGGTCTGTCATCATTTAATCGAGACAGTAGATCTAGCTGGTCTGTCATAATATAATAGATACAGTAGATCTAGCTGGTCTGTCATATTATTTTAGATACAGTAGATCTAGCTTGTCTGCCATATTATAATTGATACAGTAGATCTACCTGGTCTGTCATAATATAATAGAGACAGTAGATCTAGCTAGTCTGTCATAATTTAATAGCGACAGTAGATCTAGCTGGTCTGTCATCATTTAATAGAGACAGTAGATCTAGCTGGTCTGTCATAATATAATAGAGACAGTAGATCTAGCTGGTCTGTCATAATATAATAGAGACAGTAGATCTAGCTGGTCTGTCATAATGTAATAGAGACAGTAGATCTAGCTGGTCTGTCATAATATAATAGAGATGGTAGATCTACCTGGTCTGTCATAATACAATAGAGACAGTAGATCTAGCTGGTCTGTCATAATAAAGTAGTGACAGTAGATTTAGCTGGTCTGTCATATTATATTAGAGACAGTAGATCTAGCTGGTATGTCATATTATAATAGAGACAGTAGATCTAGCTGGTCTGTCATATAATAATAGAGACAGTAGATCTAGCTGGTCTGTCATAATATAATAAAGACATAGAGACAGTAGATCAAGCTGGTCTGTCATATTATAATAGAGACAGTAGATCTAGCTGGTCTGTCATAATATAATAGAGACGGTAGATCTACCTGGTCTGTCGTAATACAATAGAGACAGTAGATCTAGCTGGTCTGTCATAATAAAATAGTGACAGTAGATCTATCTGGTCTGTAGTAATATAATAGAGACAGAGACAGTAGATCTAGCTGGTCTGTCATAAATTAATATAGACAGTAGATGTAGCTGGTCTGTCATTAAATAATAGAGACAGTAGATGTAGCTGGTCTGTCATATTATAATAGAGACAGAAGATCTAGCTGGTCTGTCATATTATAATAGAGACAGTAGATCTAGCTGGTCTGTCATAATATAATAGAGACAGTAGATCTAGCTGGTCTGTCATAATATAATAGAGACAGTAGATCTAGCTGGTCCATCATATTATAATAGATACAGTAGATCTAGCTGGTCTTTCATAATATAATAGAGACATTAGATCTAGCTGGTTTGTCATAATATAATAGAGACAGTAGATCTAGCTGGTCTGTCATAATATAATAGAGACAGTAGATCTAGCTGGTCCATCATATTATAATAGATACAGTAGATCCAGCTGGTCTTTCATAATATAATAGAGACATTAGATCTAGCTGGTTTGTCATAATATAATAGAGACAGTAGATCTAGCTGGTCTGTCATAAATTAATATAGACAGTAGATGTAGCTGGTCTGTCATTAAATAATAGAGACAGTAGATGTAGCTGGTCTGTCATATTATAATAGAGACAGAAGATCTAGCTGGTCTGTCATATTATAATAGAGACAGTAGATCTAGCTGGTCTGTCATATTATTTTAGAGACAGTAGATCTACCTTGTCTGCCATATTATAATAGATACAGTAGATCTAGCTGGTCTGTCATATTATAATAGAGACAGTAGCTATAGCTGGTTTGTCATATTATAATAGAGACAATAGATTTAGCTGGTCTGTCATATTATAATAGATACAGTAGATCTAGCTGGTCTGTCATAATATAGTAGAGACAGTAGATCTACCTGGTCTGTCATAATATAATAGAGACCTTAGATCTAGCTAGTCTGTCATAATATAATAGAGACAGTAGATCTAGCTGGTCTGTCATAATATAATAGAGACAGTAGATCTAGCTGGTTTGTCATAATATAATAGAGACAGTAGATCTAGCTGGTCTGTCATAATATAATAGAGACAGTAGATCTAGCTGGTCTGTCATAATATAATAGAGACAGTAGATCTAGCTGGTCTGTCATAATATAATAGAGACAGTAGATCTAGCTGGTCCATCATATAATAATAGATACAGTAGATCTAGCTGGTCTTTCATAATATAATAGAGACATTAGATCTGGCTGGTCTGTCATAATATAATAGAGACAGTAGATCTAGCTGGTCTGTCATATTATGATAGAGACAGTAGATCTATCTGGTCTGTCATAATATAATAGAGACATAGAGACAGTAGATCAAGCTGGTCTGTCATATTATAATAGAGAAAGTAGATCTAGCTGGTATGTCATAATATAATAGAGACAGTAGATCTAGCTGGTCTGTCATAATATAATAGAGACAGTAGATCTAGCTGGTCTGTCATAATATAATAGAGACAGTAGATCTAGCTGGTCTGTCATAATATAATAGAGATGGTAGATCTACCTGGTCTGTCGTAATACAATAGAGACAGTAGATCTAGCTGGTCTGTCATAATAAAGTAGTGACAGTAGATTTAGCTGGTCTGTCATATTATATTAGAGACAGTAGATCTAGCTGGTATGTCATATTATAATAGAGACAGTAGATTTAGCTAGTCTGTCATATAATAATAGAGACAGTAGATCTAGCTGGTCTGTCATAATATAATAAAGACATAGAGACAGTAGATCAAGCTGGTCTGTCATATTATAATAGAGACAGTAGATCTAGCTGGTCTGTCATAATATAATAGAGACGGTAGATCTACCTGGTCTGTCGTAATACAATAGAGACAGTAGATCTAGCTGGTCTGTCATAATAAAATAGTGACAGTAGATCTATCTGGTCTGTAGTAATATAATAGAGACAGAGACAGTAGATCTAGCTGGTCTGTCATAAATTAATATAGACAGTAGATGTAGCTGGTCTGTCATTAAATAATAGAGACAGTAGATGTAGCTGGTCTGTCATATTATAATAGAGACAGAAGATCTAGCTGGTCTGTCATATTATAATAGAGACAGTAGATCTAGCTGGTCTGTCATATAATTTTAGAGACAGTAGATCTACCTTTTCTGCCATATTATAATAGATACAGTAGATCTAGCTGGTCTGTCATATTATAATAGAGACAGTAGCTATAGCTGGTTTGTCATATTATAATAGAGACAATAGATTTAGCTGGTCTGTCATATTATAATAGATACAGTAGATCTAGCTGGTCTGTCATAATATAGTAGAGACAGTAGATCTACCTGGTCTGTCATAATATAATAGAGACCTTAGATCTAGCTAGTCTGTCATAATATAATAGAGACAATAGATCTAGCTGGTCTGTCATAATATAATAGAGACAGTAGATCTAGCTGGTTTGTCATAATATAATAGAGACAGTAGATCTAGCTGGTCTGTCATAATATAATAGAGACAGTAGATCTAGCTGGTCTGTCATAATATAATAGAGACAGTAGATCTAGCTGGTCTGTCATAATATAATAGAGACAGTAGATCTAGCTGGTCCATCATATTATAATAGATACAGTAGATCTAGCTGGTCTTTCATAATATAATAGAGACATTAGATCTAGCTGGTCTGTCATAATATAATAGAGACAGTAGATCTAGCTGGTCTGTCATATTATGATAGAGACAGTAGATCTATCTGGTCTGTCATAATATAATAGAGACATAGAGACAGTAGATCAAGCTGGTCTGTCATATTATAATAGAGAAAGTAGATCTAGCTGGTATGTCATAATATAATAGAGATGGTAGATCTACCTGGTCTGTCGTAATACAATAGAGACAGTAGATCTAGCTGGTCTGTCATAATAAAGTAGTGACAGTAGATCTAGCTGGTCTGTCATATTATATTAGAGACAGTAGATCTAGCTGGTATGTCATATTATAATAGAGACAGTAGATCTAGCTGGTCTGTCATATAATAATAGAGACAGTAGATCTAGCTGGTCTGTAATAATATAATAGAGACAGCATATCTAGCTAATCTGTCATTAAATAACAGAGACAGTAGATCTAGCTGGTCTGTCATATTATAATAGAGACAGCATATCTAGCTGATTTGTCATATTATGACAGAGACAGTAGATCTAGCTGGTCTGTCATAATAAAATAGAGACAGTAGATCTAGCTGGTCTTTCATAATATAGTAGAGACAGTAGATCTAGCTGGTCTGTCATAATTTAATAGAGACAGTAGATCTAGCTGGTCTGTCATAATATAATAGAGACAGTAGATCTAGCTGGTCTGTCATATTATTTTAGATACAGTAGATCTAGCTTGTCTGCCATATTATAATTGATACAGTAGATCTACCTGGTCTATCATAATATAATAGAGACAGTAGATCTAGCTAGTCTGTCATAATTTAATAGCGACAGTAGATCTAGCTGGTCTGTCATCATTTAATAGAGACAGTAGATCTAGCTGGTCTGTCATAATATAATAGAGACAGTAGATCTAGCTGGTCTGTCATAATATAATAGAGACAGTAGATCTAGCTGGTCTGTCATAATATAATAGAGACAGTAGATCTAGCTGGTCTGTCATAATATAATAGAGATGGTAGATCTACCTGGTCTGTCGTAATACAATAGAGACAGTAGATCTAGCTGGTCTGTCATAATAAAGTAGTGACAGTAGATCTAGCTGGTCTGTCATATTATATTAGAGACAGTAGATCTAGCTGGTATGTCATATTATAATAGAGACAGTAGATCTAGCTGGTCTGTCATATAATAATAGAGACAGTAGATCTAGCTGGTCTGTCATAATATAATAAAGACATAGAGACAGTAGATCAAGCTGGTCTGTCATATTATAATAGAGACAGTAGATCTACCTGGTCTGTCGTAATACAATAGAGACAGAGACAGTAGATCTAGCTGGTCTGTCATAAATTAATATAGACAGTAGATGTAGCTGGTCTGTCATTAAATAATAGAGACAGTAGATGTAGCTGGTCTGTCATATTATAATAGAGACAGAAGATCTAGCTGGTCTGTCATATTATAATAGAGACAGTAGATCTAGCTGGTCTGTCATATTATTTTAGAGACAGTAGATCTACCTTGTCTGCCATATTATAATAGATACAGTAGATCTAGCTGGTCTGTCATATTATAATAGAGACAGTAGCTATAGCTGGTTTGTCATATTATAATAGAGACAATAGATTTAGCTGGTCTGTCATATTATAATAGATACAGTAGATCTAGCTGGTCTGTCATAATATAGTAGAGACAGTAGATCTACCTGGTCTGTCATAATATAATAGAGACCTTAGATCTAGCTAGTCTGTCATAATATAATAGAGACAGTAGATCTAGCTGGTCTGTCATAATATAATAGAGACAGTAGATCTAGCTGGTTTGTCATAATATAATAGAGACAGTAGATCTAGCTGGTCTGTCATAATATAATAGAGACAGTAGATCTAGCTGGTCTGTCATAATATAATAGAGACAGTAGATCTAGCTGGTCTGTCATAATATAATAGAGACAGTAGATCTAGCTGGTCCATCATATTATAATAGATACAGTAGATCTAGCTGGTCTTTCATAATATAATAGAGACATTAGATCTAGCTGGTCTGTCATAATATAATAGAGACAGTAGATCTAGCTGGTCTGTCATATTATGATAGAGACAGTAGATCTATCTGGTCTGTCATAATATAATAGAGACATAGAGACAGTAGATCAAGCTGGTCTGTCATATTATAATAGAGAAAGTAGATCTAGCTGGTATGTCATAATATAATAGAGATGGTAGATCTACCTGGTCTGTCGTAATACAATAGAGACAGTAGATCTAGCTGGTCTGTCATAATAAAGTAGTGACAGTAGATCTAGCTGGTCTGTCATATTATATTAGAGACAGTAGATCTAGCTGGTATGTCATATTATAACAGAGACAGTAGATCTAGCTGGTCTGTCATATAATAATAGAGACAGTAGATCTAGCTGGTCTGTAATAATATAATAGAGACAGCATATCTAGCTAATCTGTCATTAAATAACAGAGACAGTAGATCTAGCTGGTCTGTCATATTATAATAGAGACAGCATATCTAGCTGATTTGTCATATTATGACAGAGACAGTAGATCTAGCTGGTCTGTCATAATAAAATAGAGACAGTAGATCTAGCTGGTCTTTCATAATATAGTAGAGACAGCATATCTAGATGGTCTGTCATATTATTATAGAGACAGTAGCTATAGCTGGTTTGTCATATTATAATAGAGACAATAGATCTAGCTGGTCTGTCATATTATAATAGATACAGTAGATCTAGCTGGTCTGTCATAATATAGTAGAGACAGTAGATCTACCTGGTCTGTCATAATATAATAGAGACAGAAGATCTAGCTAGTCTGTCATAATTTAATAGCGACAGTAGATCTAGCTGGTCTGTCATCATTTAATAGAGACAGTAGATCTAGCTGGTCTGTCATAATATAATAGAGACAGTAGATCTAGCTGGTCTGTCATATTATTTTAGATACAGTAGATCTAGCTTGTCTGCCATATTATAATTGATACAGTAGATCTACCTGGTCTGTCATAATATAATAGAGACAGTAGATCTAGCTAGTCTGTCATAATTTAATAGCGACAGTAGATCTAGCTGGTCTGTCATCATTTAATAGAGACAGTAGATCTAGCTGGTCTGTCATAATATAATAGAGACAGTAGATCTAGCTGGTCTGTCATAATATAATAGAGACAGTAGATCTAGCTGGTCTGTCATAATATAATAGAGACAGTAGATCTAGCTGGTCTGTCATAATATAATAGAGATGGTAGATCTACCTGGTCTGTCGTAATACAATAGAGACAGTAGATCTAGCTGGTCTGTCATAATAAAGTAGTGACAGTAGATCTAGCTGGTCTGTCATATAATAATAGAGACAGTAGATCTAGCTGGTCTGTCATAATATAATAAAGACATAGAGACAGTAGATCAAGCTGGTCTGTCATATTATAATAGAGACAGTAGATCTAGCTGGTCTGTCATAATATAATAGAGATGGTAGATCTACCTGGTCTGTCGTAATACAATAGAGACAGTAGATCTAGCTGGTCTGTCATAATAAAATAGTGACAGTAGATCTATCTGGTCTGTAGTAATATAATAGAGACAGAGACAGTAGATCTAGCTGTTCTGTCATAAATTAATATAGACAGTAGATGTAGCTGGTCTGTCATTAAATAATAGAGACAGTAGATGTAGCTGGTCTGTCATATTATAATAGAGACAGAAGATCTAGCTGGTCTGTCATATTATAATAGAGACAGTAGATCTAGCTGGTCTGTCATATTATTTTAGAGACAGTAGATCTACCTTGTCTGCCATATTATAATAGATACAGTAGATCTAGCTGGTCTGTCATATTATAATAGAGACAGCAGCTATAGCTGGTTTGTCATATTATAATAGAGACAATAGATTTAGCTGGTCTGTCATATTATAATAGATACAGTAGATCTAGCTGGTCTGTCATAATATAGTAGAGACAGTAGATCTACCTGGTCTGTCATAATATAATAGAGACCTTAGATCTAGCTAGTCTGTCATAATATAATAAGGACAGTAGATCTAGCTGGTCTGTCATAATATAATAGAGACAGTAGATCTAGCTGGTTTGTCATAATATAATAGAGTCAGTAGATCTAGCTGGTCTGTCATAATATAATAGAGACAGTAGATCTAGCTGGTCTGTCATAATATAATAGAGACAGTAGATCTAGCTGGTCTGTCATATTATAATAGAGACAGTAGATCTAGCTGTTCTGTCATAATAAAATAGAAACAGTAGATCTAGCTGGTCTGTCAAATCATTATAGAGACAGTAGATCTAGCTGGTCCATCATATTATAATAGATACAGTAGATCCAACTGGTCTTTCATAATATAATAGAGACATTAGATCTAGCTGGTCTGTCATAATATAATAGAGACAGAAGATCTAGCTGGTCTGTCATATTATGATAGAGACAGTAGATCCAGCTGGTCTGTCATAATATAATAGAGACATAGAGACAGTAGATCAAGATTGTCTGTCATATTATAATAGAGACAGTAGATCTAGCTGGTCTGTCATAATATAATAGAGACGGTAGATCTACCTGGTCTGTCGTAATACAATAGAGACAGTAGATCTAGGTAGTCTGTCATAATAAAATATTGACAGTAGATCTAGCTGGTCTGTAGTAATATAATAGAGACAGAGACAGTAGATCTAGCTGGTCTGTCATAAATTAATATAGACAGTAGATGTAGCTGTTCTGTCATATTATAATAGAGACAGTAGATCTAGCTGGTCTGTCATATTATAATAGAGACAGTAGATGTAGCTGGTCTGTCATATTATAATAGAGACAGTAGATCTAGCTGGTCTGTCATATTATTTTAGAGACAGTAGATCTACCTTGTCTGCCATATTATAATAGATACAGTAGATCTAGCTGGTCTGTCATATTATAATAGAGACAGTAGCTATAGCTGGTTTGTCATATTATAATAGAGACAATAGATCTAGCTGGTCTGTCATATTATAATAGATACAGTAGATCTAGCTGGTCTGTCATAATATAATAGAGACAGTAGACCTAGCTGGTCTTTCATAATATAATAGAGACAGCATATCTAGCTGGTCTGTCATATTATTATAGAGACAGTAGCTATAGCTGGTTTGTCATATTATAGAAAAGACAATAGATCTAGCTGGTCTGTCATATTATAATAGATACAGTAGATCTAGCTGGTCTGTCATAATATAGTAGAGACAGTAGATCTAGCTGGTCTGTCATAATATAATAGAGACAGTAGATCTAGCTAGTCTGTCATAATTTAATAGCGACAGTAGATCTAGCTGGTCTGTCATTATTTAATAGAGTCAGTAGATCTAGCTGGTCTGTCATAATATAATAGAGACAGTAGATCTAGCTGTTCTGTCATAGTATAATAGAGACAGTAGATCTAGCTGGTCTGTCATAATATAATAGAGACAGTAGATCAAGCTGGTCTGTCATAATATAATAGAGACAGTAGATCTAGCTGGTCTGTCATAATATAATAGAGACAGTAGATCTAGCTGGTCCATCATATTATAATAGATACAGTAGATCTAGCTGGTCTTTCATAATATAATAGAGACATTAGATCTAGCTGGTCTGTCATAATATAATAGAGACAGTAGATCTAGCTGGTCTGTCATATTATGATAGAGACAGTAGATCTAGCTGGTCTGTCATAATATAATAGAGACATAGAGACAGTAGATCAAGCTGGTCTGTCATATTATAATAGAGACAGTAGATCTAGCTGGTATGTCATAATATAATAGAGATGGTAGATCTACCTGGTCTGTCGTAATACAATAGAGACAGTAGATCTAGCTGGTCTGTCAAAATAAAGTAGTGACAGTAGATCTAGCTGGTCTGTCATATTATATTAGAGACAGTAGATCTAGCTGGTATGTCATATTATAATAGAGACAGTAGATCTAGCTGGTCTGTCATATAATAATAGAGACAGTAGATCTAGCTGGTCTGTAATAATATAATAGAGACAGCATATCTAGCTGATATGTCATTAAATAACAGAGACAGTAGATGTAGCTGGTCTGTCATATTATAATAGAGACAGTAGATCTAGCTGGTCTGTCATATTATAATAGAGACAGCATATCTAGCTGATTTGTCATATTATGACAGAGACAGTAGATCTAGCTGGTCTGTCATAATAAAATAGAGACAGTAGATCTAGCTGGTCTGTCATATTATTTTAGAGACAGTAGATCTACCTTGTCTGCCGTATTATAATAGATACAGTAGATCTAGCTGGTCTGTCATATTATAATAGAGACAGTAGACCTAGCTGGTCTTTCATAATATAGTAGAGACAGCATATCTAGATGGTCTGTCATATTATTATAGAGACAGTAGCTATAGCTGGTTTGTCATATTATAATAGAGACAATAGATCTAGCTGGTCTGTCATATTATAATAGATACAGTAGATCTAGCTGGTCTGTCATAATATAGTAGAGACAGTAGATCTACCTGGTCTGTCATAATATAATAGAGACAGTAGATCTAGCTAGTCTGTCATAATTTAATAGCGACAGTAGATCTAGCTGGTCAGTCATCATTTAATAGAGACAGTAGATCTAGCTGGTCTGTCATAATATAATAGAGACAGTAGATCTAGCTGGTCTGTCATATTATTTTAGATACAGTAGACCTAGCTGGTCTTTCATAATATAGTAGAGACAGCATATCTAGCTCCACTGGGATTTTCTGCCTCTAACCCTATTACAGGGGCTGAGTCACTGGCTTTACTGGCGCTCTCTCATGCCGTCCCTGGAGGGGGTGCGTCACCTGAGTGGGTTGATTCACTGATGTGGTCATCCTGTCTGGGTTGGCGCCCCCCCCCCCCCTTGAGTTGTGCCGTGGCAGGTCTTTGTGGGCTATACTCAGCCTTGTCTCAGGATGGTAAGTTGGTGGTTGAAGATATCCCTCTAGTGGTGTGGGGGCTGTGCTTTGGCAAAGTGGGTGGGGTTATATCCTTCCTGTTTGGCCCTGTCCGGGGGTGTCCTCGGAGTGGGCCACAGTGTCTCCTGACCCCTCCTGTCTCAGCCTCCAGTATTTATGCTGCAGTAGTTTATGTGTCGGGGGGCTAGGGTCAGTTTGTTATATCTGGAGTACTTCTCCTGTCCTATTCGGTGTCCTGTGTGAATCTAAGTGTGCGTTCTCTAATTCTCTCCTTCTCTCTTTCTCTCTCTCGGAGGACCTGAGCCCTAGGACCATGCCCCAGGACTACCTGACATGATGACTCCTTGCTGTCCCCAGTCCACCTGGCTGTGCTGCTGCTCCAGTTTCAACTGTTCTGCCTTATTATTATTCAACCATGCTGGTCATTTATGAACATTTGAACATCTTGGCCATGTTCTGTTATAATCTCCACCCGGCACAGCCAGAAGAGGACTGGCCATCCCACATATGCTCTCTCTAATTCTCTCTTTCTTTCTCTCTCTCGGAGGACCTGAGCCCTAGGACCATGCCCCAGGAATACCTGACATGATGACTCCTTGCTGTCCCCAGTCCACCTGACTGTGCTGCTGCTCCAGTTTCAACTATTCTGCCTTATTATTATTCGACCATGCTGGTCATTTATGAACATTTGAACATCTTGACCATGTTTTGTTATAATCGCCACCCGGCACAGCCAGAAGAGGACTGGCCACCCCACATAGCCTGGTTCCTCTCTAGGTTTCTTCCTAGGTTTTGGCCTTTCTAGGGAGTTTTTCCTAGCCACCGTGCTTCTACACCTGCATTGCTTGCTGTTTGGGGTTTTAGGCTGGGTTTCTGTACAGCACTTTGAGATATCAGCTGATGTACGAAGGGCTATATAAATAAATTTGATTTGATTTGATTTGGTCTGTCATATTATTATAGAGACAGTAGCTATAGCTGGTTTGTCATATTATAGAAAAGACAATAGATCTTGCTGGTCTGTCATATTATAATAGATACAGTAGATCTAGCTGGTCTGTCATAATATAATAGAGACAGTAGATCTACCTGGTCTGTCATAATATAATAGAGACAGTAGATCTAGCTAGTCTGTCATAATTTAATAGCGACAGTAGATCTAGCTGGTCTGTTATCATTTAATAGAGACAGTAGATCTAGCTGGTCTGTCATAATATAATAGAGACAGTAGATCTAGCTGGTCTGTCATATTATTTTAGAGACAGTAGATCTACCTTGTCTGCCATATTATAATAGATACAGTAGATCTAGCTGGTCTGTCATATTATAATAGAGACAGTAGCTATAGCTGGTTTGTCATATTATAATAGAGACAATAGATTTAGCTGGTCTGTCATATTATAATAGATACAGTAGATCTAGCTGGTCTGTCATAATATAGTAGAGACAGTAGATCTACCTGGTCTGTCATAATATAATAGAGACCTTAGATCTAGCTAGTCTGTCATAATATAATAGAGACAGTAGATCTAGCTGGTCTGTCATAATATAATAGAGACAGTAGATCTAGCTGGTTTGTCATAATATAATAGAGACAGTAGATCTAGCTGGTCTGTCATAATATAATAGAGACAGTAGATCTAGCTGGTCTGTCATAATATAATAGAGACAGTAGATCTAGCTGGTCTGTCATAATATAATAGAGACAGTAGATCTAGCTGGTCCATCATATTATAATAGATACAGTAGATCTAGCTGGTCTTTCATAATATAATAGAGACATTAGATCTAGCTGGTCTGTCATAATATAATAGAGACAGTAGATCTAGCTGGTCTGTCATATTATGATAGAGACAGTAGATCTATCTGGTCTGTCATAATATAATAGAGACATAGAGACAGTAGATCAAGCTGGTCTGTCATATTATAATAGAGAAAGTAGATCTAGCTGGTATGTCATAATATAATAGAGATGGTAGATCTACCTGGTCTGTCGTAATACAATAGAGACAGTAGATCTAGCTGGTCTGTCATAATAAAGTAGTGACAGTAGATCTAGCTGGTCTGTCATATTATATTAGAGACAGTAGATCTAGCTGGTATGTCATATTATAATAGAGACAGTAGATCTAGCTGGTCTGTCATATAATAATAGAGACAGTAGATCTAGCTGGTCTGTAATAATATAATAGAGACAGCATATCTAGCTAATCTGTCATTAAATAACAGAGACAGTAGATCTAGCTGGTCTGTCATATTATAATAGAGACAGCATATCTAGCTGATTTGTCATATTATGACAGAGACAGTAGATCTAGCTGGTCTGTCATAATAAAATAGAGACAGTAGATCTAGCTGGTCTTTCATAATATAGTAGAGACAGCATATCTAGATGGTCTGTCATATTATTATAGAGACAGTAGCTATAGCTGGTTTGTCATATTATAATAGAGACAATAGATCTAGCTGGTCTGTCATATTATAATAGATACAGTAGATCTAGCTGGTCTGTCATAATATAGTAGAGACAGTAGATCTACCTGGTCTGTCATAATATAATAGAGACAGAAGATCTAGCTAGTCTGTCATAATTTAATAGCGACAGTAGATCTAGCTGGTCTGTCATCATTTAATAGAGACAGTAGATCTAGCTGGTCTGTCATAATATAATAGAGACAGTAGATCTAGCTGGTCTGTCATATTATTTTAGATACAGTAGATCTAGCTTGTCTGCCATATTATAATTGATACAGTAGATCTACCTGGTCTGTCATAATATAATAGAGACAGTAGATCTAGCTAGTCTGTCATAATTTAATAGCGACAGTAGATCTAGCTGGTCTGTCATCATTTAATAGAGACAGTAGATCTAGCTGGTCTGTCATAATATAATAGAGACAGTAGATCTAGCTGGTCTGTCATAATATAATAGAGACAGTAGATCTAGCTGGTCTGTCATAATATAATAGAGACAGTAGATCTAGCTGGTCTGTCATAATATAATAGAGATGGTAGATCTACCTGGTCTGTCGTAATACAATAGAGACAGTAGATCTAGCTGGTCTGTCATAATAAAGTAGTGACAGTAGATCTAGCTGGTCTGTCATATAATAATAGAGACAGTAGATCTAGCTGGTCTGTCATAATATAATAAAGACATAGAGACAGTAGATCAAGCTGGTCTGTCATATTATAATAGAGACAGTAGATCTAGCTGGTCTGTCATAATATAATAGAGATGGTAGATCTACCTGGTCTGTCGTAATACAATAGAGACAGTAGATCTAGCTGGTCTGTCATAATAAAATAGTGACAGTAGATCTATCTGGTCTGTAGTAATATAATAGAGATAGAGACAGTAGATCTAGCTGTTCTGTCATAAATTAATATAGACAGTAGATGTAGCTGGTCTGTCATTAAATAATAGAGACAGTAGATGTAGCTGGTCTGTCATATTATAATAGAGACAGAAGATCTAGCTGGTCTGTCATATTATAATAGAGACAGTATATCTAGCTGGTCTGTCATATTATTTTAGAGACAGTAGATCTACCTTGTCTGCCATATTATAATAGATACAGTAGATCTAGCTGGTCTGTCATATTATAATAGAGACAGCAGCTATAGCTGGTTTGTCATATTATAATAGAGACAATAGATTTAGCTGGTCTGTCATATTATAATAGATACAGTAGATCTAGCTGGTCTGTCATAATATAGTAGAGACAGTAGATCTACCTGGTCTGTCATAATATAATAGAGACCTTAGATCTAGCTAGTCTGTCATAATATAATAGAGACAGTAGATCTAGCTGGTCTGTCATAATATAATAGAGACAGTAGATCTAGCTGGTTTGTCATAATATAATAGAGTCAGTAGATCTAGCTGGTCTGTCATAATATAATAGAGACAGTAGATCTAGCTGGTCTGTCATAATATAATAGAGACAGTAGATCTAGCTGGTCTGTCATATTATAATAGAGACAGTAGATCTAGCTGTTCTGTCATAATAAAATAGAAACAGTAGATCTAGCTGGTCTGTCAAATCATTATAGAGACAGTAGATCTAGCTGGTCCATCATATTATAATAGATACAGTAGATCCAACTGGTCTTTCATAATATAATAGAGACATTAGATCTAGCTGGTCTGTCATAATATAATAGAGACAGAAGATCTAGCTGGTCTGTCATATTATGATAGAGACAGTAGATCCAGCTGGTCTGTCATAATATAATAGAGACATAGAGACAGTAGATCAAGATTGTCTGTCATATTATAATAGAGACAGTAGATCTAGCTGGTCTGCCATATTATAATAGATACAGTAGATCTAGCTGGTCTGTCATATTATAATGGAGACAGTAGCTATAGCTGGTTTGTCATATTATAATAGAGACAATAGATCTAGCTGGTCTGTCATATTATAATAGATACAGTAGATCTAGCTGGTCTGTCATAATATAATAGAGACAGTAGACCTAGCTGGTCTTTCATAATATAATAGAGACAGCATATCTAGCTGGTCTGTCATATTATTATAGAGACAGTAGCTATAGCTGGTTTGTCATATTATAGAAAAGACAATAGATCTAGCTGGTCTGTCATATTATAATAGATACAGTAGATCTAGCTGGTCTGTCATAATATAGTAGATACAGTAGATCTAGCTGGTCTGTCATAATATAATAGAGACAGTAGATCTAGCTAGTCTGTCATAATTTAATAGCGACAGTAGATCTAGCTGGTCTGTCATTATTTAATAGAGTCAGTAGATCTAGCTGGTCTGTCATAATATAATAGAGACAGTAGATCTAGCTGTTCTGTCATAGTATAATAGAGACAGTAGATCTAGCTGGTCTGTCATAATATAATAGAGACAGTAGATCAAGCTGGTCTGTCATAATATAATAGAGACAGTAGATCTAGCTGGTCTGTCATAATATAATAGAGACAGTAGATCTAGCTGGTCCATCATATTATAATAGATACAGTAGATCTAGCTGGTCTTTCATAATATAATAGAGACATTAGATCTAGCTGGTCTGTCATAATATAATAGAGACAGTAGATCTAGCTGGTCTGTCATATTATGATAGAGACAGTAGATCTAGCTGGTCTGTCATAATATAATAGAGACATAGAGACAGTAGATCAAGCTGGTCTGTCATATTATAATAGAGACAGTAGATCTAGCTGGTATGTCATAATATAATAGAGATGGTAGATCTACCTGGTCTGTCGTAATACAATAGAGACAGTAGATCTAGCTGGTCTGTCAAAATAAAGTAGTGACAGTAGATCTAGCTGGTCTGTCATATTATATTAGAGACAGTAGATCTAGCTGGTATGTCATATTATAATAGAGACAGTAGATCTAGCTGGTCTGTCATATAATAATAGAGACAGTAGATCTAGCTGGTCTGTAATAATATAATAGAGACAGCATATCTAGCTGATATGTCATTAAATAACAGAGACAGTAGATGTAGCTGGTCTGTCATATTATAATAGAGACAGTAGATCTAGCTGGTCTGTCATATTATAATAGAGACAGCATATCTAGCTGATTTGTCATATTATGACAGAGACAGTAGATCTAGCTGGTCTGTCATAATAAAATAGAGACAGTAGATCTAGCTGGTCTGTCATATTATTTTAGAGACAGTAGATCTAGCTGGTCTGCCGTATTATAATAGATACAGTAGATCTAGCTGGTCTGTCATATTATAATAGAGACAGTAGACCTAGCTGGTCTTTCATAATATAGTAGAGACAGCATATCTAGATGGTCTGTCATATTATTATAGAGACAGTAGCTATAGCTGGTTTGTCATATTATAATAGAGACAATAGATCTAGCTGGTCTGTCATATTATAATAGATACAGTAGATCTAGCTGGTCTGTCATAATATAGTAGAGACAGTAGATCTACCTGGTCTGTCATAATATAATAGAGACAGTAGATCTAGCTAGTCTGTCATAATTTAATAGCGACAGTAGATCTAGCTGGTCAGTCATCATTTAATAGAGACAGTAGATCTAGCTGGTCTGTCATAATATAATAGAGACAGTAGATCTAGCTGGTCTGTCATATTATTTTAGATACAGTAGACCTAGCTGGTCTTTCATAATATAGTAGAGACAGCATATCTAGCTCCACTGGGATTTTCTGCCTCTAACCCTATTACAGGGGCTGAGTCACTGGCTTTACTGGCGCTCTCTCATGCCGTCCCTGGAGGGGGTGCGTCACCTGAGTGGGTTGATTCACTGATGTGGTCATCCTGTCTGGGTTGGCGCCCCCCCCCCCCCTTGAGTTGTGCCGTGGCAGGTCTTTGTGGGCTATACTCAGCCTTGTCTCAGGATGGTAAGTTGGTGGTTGAAGATATCCCTCTAGTGGTGTGGGGGCTGTGCTTTGGCAAAGTGGGTGGGGTTATATCCTTCCTGTTTGGCCCTGTCCGGGGGTGTCCTCGGAGTGGGCCACAGTGTCTCCTGACCCCTCCTGTCTCAGCCTCCAGTATTTATGCTGCAGTAGTTTATGTGTCGGGGGGCTAGGGTCAGTTTGTTATATCTGGAGTACTTCTCCTGTCCTATTCGGTGTCCTGTGTGAATCTAAGTGTGCGTTCTCTAATTCTCTCCTTCTCTCTTTCTCTCTCTCGGAGAACCTGAGCCCTAGGACCATGCCCCAGGACTACCTGACATGATGACTCCTTGCTGTCCCCAGTCCACCTGGCTGTGCTGCTGCTCCAGTTTCAACTGTTCTGCCTTATTATTATTCAACCATGCTGGTCATTTATGAACATTTGAACATCTTGGCCATGTTCTGTTATAATCTCCACCCGGCACAGCCAGAAGAGGACTGGCCATCCCACATATGCTCTCTCTAATTCTCTCTTTCTTTCTCTCTCTCGGAGGACCTGAGCCCTAGGACCATGCCCCAGGAATACCTGACATGATGACTCCTTGCTGTCCCCAGTACACCTGACTGTGCTGCTGCTCCAGTTTCAACTATTCTGCCTTATTATTATTCGACCATGCTGGTCATTTATGAACATTTGAACATCTTGACCATGTTTTGTTATAATCGCCACCCGGCACAGCCAGAAGAGGACTGGCCACCCCACATAGCCTGGTTCCTCTCTAGGTTTCTTCCTAGGTTTTGGCCTTTCTAGGGAGTTTTTCCTAGCCACCGTGCTTCTACACCTGCATTGCTTGCTGTTTGGGGTTTTAGGCTGGGTTTCTGTACAGCACTTTGAGATATCAGCTGATGTACGAAGGGCTATATAAATAAATTTGATTTGATTTGATTTGGTCTGTCATATTATTATAGAGACAGTAGCTATAGCTGGTTTGTCATATTATAGAAAAGACAATAGATCTTGCTGGTCTGTCATAATATAATAGATACAGTAGATCTAGCTGGTCTGTCATAATATAATAGAGACAGTAGATCTACCTGGTCTGTCATAATATAATAGAGACAGTAGATCTAGCTAGTCTGTCATAATTTAATAGCGACAGTAGATCTAGCTGGTCTGTCATCATTTAATAGAGACAGTAGATCTAGCTGGTCTGTCATAATATAATAGAGACAGTAGATCTAGCTGGTCTGTCATAATATAATAGAGACAGTAGATCTAGCTGGTCTGTCATAATATAATAGAGACAGTAGATCTAGCTGGTCTGTCATAATATAATAGAGACAGTAGATCTAGCTGGTCTGTCATAATATAATAGAGACAGTAGATCTAGCTGGTTTGTCATATTATAATAGAGACAATAAATCTAGCTGTTCTGTCATAATAAAATAGAGACAGTAGATCTAGCTGGTCTGTCAAATCATTATAGAGACAGTAGATCTAGCTGGTCCATCATATTATAATAGAGACAGTAGATCTAGCTGGTCTTTCATAATATAATAGAGACATTAGATCTAGCTGGTCTGTCATAATATAATAGAGACAGTAGATCTAGCTGGTCTGTCATATTATGATAGAGACAGTAGATCTAGCTGGTCTGTCATATTATAATAGAGACATTAGATCTAGCTGGTCTGTCATAATATAATAGAGACAGTAGATCTAGCTGGTCTGTCATATTATGATAGAGACAGTAGATCTAGCTGGTCTGTCATAATATAATAGAGACATAGAGACAGTAGATCAAGCTGGTCTGTCATATTATAATAGAGACAGTAGATCTAGCTGGTCTGTCATAATATAATAGAGACGGTAGATCTACCTGGTCCGTCGTAATACAATAGAGACAGTAGATCTAGCTGGTTTGTCATAATAAAATAGTGACAGTAGATCTAGCTGGTCTGTAGTAATATAATAGAGACAGAGACAGCATATCTAGCTGGTCTGTCATATTATTATAGAGACAGTAGCTATAGCTGGTTTGTCATATTATAATAGAGACAATAGATCTAGCTGGTCTGTCATATTATAATAGAGACAGTAGATCTAGCTGGTCTGTCATATTATGATAGAGACAGTAGATCTAGCTGGTCTGTCTTATTATAATAGAGACATTAGATCTAGCTGGTCTGTCATAATATAATAGAGGCAGTAGCTCTAGCTGGTCTGTCATATTATGATAGAGACAGTAGATCTAGCTGGTCTGTCATAATATAATAGAGACAGTAGATCTAGCTGGTCTGTCATAATATAGTAGAGACAGTAGATCTACCTGGTCTGTCATAATATAATAGAGACCTTAGATCTAGCTAGTCTGTCATAATATAATAGAGACAGTAGATCTAGCTGGTCTGTCATAATATAATAGAGACAGTAGATCTAGCTGGTTTGTCATAATATAATAGAGACAGTAGATCTAGCTGGTCTGTCATAATATAATAGAGACAGTAGATCTAGCTGGTCTGTCATAATATAATAGAGACAGTAGATCTAGCTGGTCTGTCATAATATAATAGAGACAGTAGATCTAGCTGGTCTATCATATTATAATAGATACAGTAGATCTAGCTGGTCTTTCATAATATAATAGAGACATTAGATCTGGCTGGTCTGTCATAATATAATAGAGACAGTAGATCTAGCTGGTCTGTCATATTATGATAGAGACAGTAGATCTATCTGGTCTGTCATAATATAATAGAGACATAGAGACAGTAGATCAAGCTGGTCTGTCATATTATAATAGAGAAAGTAGATCTAGCTGGTATGTCATAATATAATAGAGACAGTAGATCTAGCTGGTCTGTCATAATATAATAGAGACAGTAGATCTAGCTGGTCTGTCATAATATAATAGAGACAGTAGATCTAGCTGGTCTGTCATAATATAATAGAGATGGTAGATCTACCTGGTCTGTCGTAATACAATAGAGACAGTAGATCTAGCTGGTCTGTCATAATAAAGTAGTGACAGTAGATTTAGCTGGTCTGTCATATTATATTAGAGACAGTAGATCTAGCTGGTATGTCATATTATAATAGAGACAGTAGATCTAGCTGGTCTGTCATATAATAATAGAGACAGTAGATCTAGCTGGTCTGTCATAATATAATAAAGACATAGAGACAGTAGATCAAGCTGGTCTGTCATATTATAATAGAGACAGTAGATCTAGCTGGTCTGTCATAATATAATAGAGACGGTAGATCTACCTGGTCTGTCGTAATACAATAGAGACAGTAGATCTAGCTGGTCTGTCATAATAAAATAGTGACAGTAGATCTATCTGGTCTGTAGTAATATAATAGAGACAGAGACAGTAGATCTAGCTGGTCTGTCATAAATTAATATAGACAGTAGATGTAGCTGGTCTGTCATTAAATAATAGAGACAGTAGATGTAGCTGGTCTGTCATATTATAATAGAGACAGAAGATCTAGCTGGTCTGTCATATTATAATAGAGACAGTAGATCTAGCTGGTCTGTCATATTATTTTAGAGACAGTAGATCTACCTTGTCTGCCATATTATAATAGATACAGTAGATCTAGCTGGTCTGTCATAATATAGTAGAGACAGTAGATCTACCTGGTCTGTCATAATATAATAGAGACAGAAGATCTAGCTAGTCTGTCATAATTTAATAGCGACAGTAGATCTAGCTGGTCTGTCATCATTTAATAGAGACAGTAGATCTAGCTGGTCTGTCATAATATAATAGAGACAGTAGATCTAGCTGGTCTGTCATATTATTTTAGATACAGTAGATCTAGCTTGTCTGCCATATTATAATTGATACAGTAGATCTACCTGGTCTGTCATAATATAATAGAGACAGTAGATCTAGCTAGTCTGTCATAATTTAATAGCGACAGTAGATCTAGCTGGTCTGTCATCATTTAATAGAGACAGTAGATCTAGCTGGTCTGTCATAATATAATAGAGACAGTAGATCTAGCTGGTCTGTCATAATATAATAGAGACAGTAGATCTAGCTGGTCTGTCATAATATAATAGAGACAGTAGATCTAGCTGGTCTGTCATAATATAATAGAGATGGTAGATCTACCTGGTCTGTCGTAATACAATAGAGACAGTAGATCTAGCAGGTCTGTCATAATAAAGTAGTGACAGTAGAACTAGCTGGTCTGTCATATTATATTAGAGACAGTAGATCTAGCTGGTATGTCATATTATAATAGAGACAGTAGATCTAGCTGGTCTGTCATATAATAATAGAGACAGTAGATCTAGCTGGTCTGTCATAATATAATAGAGACGGTAGATCTACCTGGTCTGTCGTAATACAATAGAGACAGAGACAGTAGATCTAGATGGTCTGTCATAAATTAATATAGACAGTAGATGTAGCTGGTCTGTCATTAAATAATAGAGACAGTAGATGTAGCTGGTCTGTCATATTATAATAGAGACAGAAGATCTAGCTGGTCTGTCATATTATAATAGAGACAGTAGATCTAGCTGGTCTGTCATATTATTTTAGAGACAGTAGATCTACCTTGTCTGCCATATTATAATAGATACAGTAGATCTAGCTGGTCTGTCATATTATAATAGAGACAGTAGCTATAGCTGGTTTGTCATATTATAATAGAGACAATAGATTTAGCTGGTCTGTCATATTATAATAGATACAGTAGATCTAGCTGGTCTGTCATAATATAGTAGAGACAGTAGATCTACCTGGTCTGTCATAATATAATAGAGACCTTAGATCTAGCTAGTCTGTCATAATATAATAGAGACAGTAGATCTAGCTGGTCTGTCATAATATAATAGAGACAGTAGATCTAGCTGGTTTGTCAAAATATAATAGAGACAGTAGATCTAGCTGGTCTGTCATAATATAATAGAGACAGTAGATCTAGCTGGTCTGTCATAATATAATAGAGACAGTAGATCTAGCTGGTCTGTCATAATATAATAGAGACAGTAGATCTAGCTGGTCCATCATATTATAATAGATACAGTAGATCTAGCTGGTCTTTCATAATATAATAGAGACATTAGATCTAGCTGGTCTGTCATAATATAATAGAGACAGTAGATCTAGCTGGTCTGTCATATTATGATAGAGACAGTAGATCTATCTGGTCTGTCATAATATAATAGAGACATAGAGACAGTAGATCAAGCTGGTCTGTCATATTATAATAGAGAAAGTAGATCTAGCTGGTATGTCATAATATAATAGAGATGGTAGATCTACCTGGTCTGTCGTAATACAATAGAGACAGTAGATCTAGCTGGTCTGTCATAATAAAGTAGTGACAGTAGATCTAGCTGGTCTGTCATATTATATTAGAGACAGTAGATCTAGCTGGTATGTCATATTATAATAGAGACAGTAGATCTAGCTGGTCTGTCATATATTAATAGAGACAGTAGATCTAGCTGGTCTGTAATAATATAATAGAGACAGCATATCTAGCTAATCTGTCATTAAATAACAGAGACAGTAGATCTAGCTGGTCTGTCATATTATAATAGAGACAGCATATCTAGCTGATTTGTCATATTATGACAGAGACAGTAGATCTAGCTGGTCTGTCATAATAAAATAGAGACAGTAGATCTAGCTGGTCTTTCATAATATAGTAGAGACAGCATATCTAGATGGTCTGTCATATTATTATAGAGACAGTAGCTATAGCTGGTTTGTCATATTATAATAGAGACAATAGATCTAGCTGGTCTGTCATATTATAATAGATACAGTAGATCTAGCTAGTCTGTCATAATTTAATAGCGACAGTAGATCTAGCTGGTCTGTCATCATTTAATAGAGACAGTAGATCTAGCTGGTCTGTCATAATATAATAGAGACAGTAGATCTAGCTGGTCTGTCATATTATTTTAGATACAGTAGATCTAGCTTGTCTGCCATATTATAATTGATACAGTAGATCTACCTGGTCTGTCATAATATAATAGAGACAGTAGATCTAGCTAGTCTGTCATAATTTAATAGCGACAGTAGATCTAGCTGGTCTGTCATCATTTAATAGAGACAGTAGATCTAGCTGGTCTGTCATAATATAATAGAGACAGTAGATCTATCTGGTCTGTCATAATATAATAGAGACAGTAGATCTAGCTGGTCTGTCATAATATAATAGAGACAGTAGATCTAGCTGGTCTGTCATAATATAATAGAGATGGTAGATCTACCTGGTCTGTCGTAATACAATAGAGACAGTAGATCTAGCTGGTCTGTCATAATAAAGTAGTGACAGTAGATCTAGCTGGTCTGTCATATAATAATAGAGACAGTAGATCTAGCTGGTCTATCATAATATAATAAAGACATAGAGACAGTAGATCAAGCTGGTCTGTCATATTATAATAGAGACAGTAGATCTAGCTGGTCTGTCATAATATAATAGAGACGGTAGATCTACCTGGTCTGTCGTAATACAATAGAGACAGTAGATCTAGCTGGTCTGTCATAATAAAATAGTGACAGTAGATCTATCTGGTCTGTAGTAATATAATAGAGACAGAGACAGTAGATCTAGCTGTTCTGTCATAAATTAATATAGACAGTAGATGTAGCTGGTCTGTCATTAAATAATAGAGACAGTAGATGTAGCTGGTCTGTCATATTATAATAGAGACAGAAGATCTAGCTGGTCTGTCATATTATAATAGAGACAGTAGATCTAGCTGGTCTGTCATATTATTTTAGAGACAGTAGATCTACCTTGTCTGCCATATTATAATAGATACAGTAGATCTAGCTGGTCTGTCATATTATAATAGAGACAGCAGCTATAGCTGGTTTGTCATATTATAATAGAGACAATAGATTTAGCTGGTCTGTCATATTATAATAGATACAGTAGATCTAGCTGGTCTGTCATAATATAGTAGAGACAGTAGATCTACCTGGTCTGTCATAATATAATAGAGACCTTAGATCTAGCTAGTCTGTCATAATATAATAGAGACAGTAGATCTAGCTGGTCTGTCATAATATAATAGAGACAGTAGATCTAGCTGGTTTGTCATAATATAATAGAGTCAGTAGATCTAGCTGGTCTGTCATAATATAATAGAGACAGTAGATCTAGCTGGTCTGTCATAATATAATAGAGACAGTAGATCTAGCTGGTCTGTCATATTATAATAGAGACAGTAGATCTAGCTGTTCTGTCATAATAAAATAGAAACAGTAGATCTAGCTGGTCTGTCAAATCATTATAGAGACAGTAGATCTAGCTGGTCCATCATATTATAATAGATACAGTAGATCTAACTGGTCTTTCATAATATAATAGAGACATTAGATCTAGCTGGTCTGTCATAATATAATAGAGACAGAAGATCTAGCTGGTCTGTCATATTATGATAGAGACAGTAGATCCAGCTGGTCTGTCATAATATAATAGAGACATAGAGACAGTAGATCAAGATGGTCTGTCATATTATAATAGAGACAGTAGATCTAGCTGGTCTGTAATAATATAATAGCGACGGTAGATCTACCTGGTCTGTCGTAATACAATAGAGACAGTAGATCTAGCTGGTCTGTCATAATAAAATAGTGACAGTAGATCTATCTGGTCTGTAGTAATATAATAGAGACAGAGACAGTAGATCTAGCTGGTCTGTCATAAATTAATATAGACAGTAGATGTAGCTGGTCTGTCATTAAATAATAGAGACAGTAGATGTAGCTGGTCTGTCATATTATAATAGAGACAGAAGATCTAGCTGGTCTGTCATATTATAATAGAGACAGTAGATCTAGCTGGTCTGTCATATTATTTTAGAGACAGTAGATCTACCTTGTCTGCCATATTATAATAGATACAGTAGATCTAGCTGGTCTGTCATATTATAATAGAGACAGCAGCTATAGCTGGTTTGTCATATTATAATAGAGACAATAGATTTAGCTGGTCTGTCATATTATAATAGATACAGTAGATCTAGCTGGTCTGTCATAATATAGTAGAGACCTTAGATCTAGCTAGTCTGTCATAATATAATAGAGACAGTAGATCTAGCTGGTCTGTCATAATATAATAGAGACAGTAGATCTAGCTGGTTTGTCATAATATAATAGAGTCAGTAGATCTAGCTGGTCTGTCATAATATAATAGAGACAGTAGATCTAGCTGGTCTGTCATAATATAATAGAGACAGTAGATCTAGCTGGTCTGTCATATTATAATAGAGACAGTAGATCTAGCTGTTCTGTCATAATAAAATAGAAACAGTAGATCTAGCTGGTCTGTCAAATCATTATAGAGACAGTAGATCTAGCTGGTCCATCATATTATAATAGATACAGTAGATCTAACTGGTCTTTCATAATATAATAGAGACATTAGATCTAGCTGGTCTGTCATAATATAATAGAGACAGAAGATCTAGCTGGTCTGTCATATTATGATAGAGACAGTAGATCCAGCTGGTCTGTCATAATATAATAGAGACATAGAGACAGTAGATCAAGATGGTCTGTCATATTATAATAGAGACAGTAGATCTAGCTGGTCTGTAATAATATAATAGCGACGGTAGATCTACCTGGTCTGTCGTAATACAATAGAGACAGTAGATCTAGCTGGTCTGTCATAATAAAATAGTGACAGTAGATCTATCTGGTCTGTAGTAATATAATAGAGACAGAGACAGTAGATCTAGCTGGTCTGTCATAAATTAATATAGACAGTAGATGTAGCTGGTCTGTCATTAAATAATAGAGACAGTAGATGTAGCTGGTCTGTCATATTATAATAGAGACAGAAGATCTAGCTGGTCTGTCATATTATAATAGAGACAGTAGATCTAGCTGGTCTGTCATATTATTTTAGAGACAGTAGATCTACCTTGTCTGCCATATTATAATAGATACAGTAGATCTAGCTGGTCTGTCATATTAAAATAGAGACAGTAGCTATAGCTGGTTTGTCATATTATAATAGAGACAATAGATTTAGCTGGTCTGTCATATTATAATAGATACAGTAGATCTAGCTGGTCTGTCATAATATAGTAGAGACAGTAGATCTACCTGGTCTGTCAGAATATAATAGAGACCTTAGATCTAGCTAGTCTGTCATAATATAATAGAGACAGTAGATCTAGCTGGTCTGTCATAATATAATAGAGACAGTAGATCTAGCTGGTTTGTCATAATATAATAGAGACAGTAGATCTAGCTGGTCTGTCATAATATAATAGAGACAGTAGATCTAGCTGGTCTGTCATAATATAATAGAGACAGTAGATCTAGCTGGTCTGTCATAATATAATAGAGACAGTAGATCTAGCTGGTCCATCATATTATAATAGATACAGTAGATCTAGCTGGTCTTTCATAATATAATAGAGACATTAGATCTAGCTGGTCTGTCATAATATAATAGAGACAGTAGATCTAGCTGGTCTGTCATATTATGATAGAGACAGTAGATCTATCTGGTCTGTCATAATATAATAGAGACATAGAGACAGTAGATCAAGCTGGTCTGTCATATAATAATAGAGACAGTAGATCTAGCTGGTCTGTCATAATATAATAGAGACAGTAGATCTAGCTGGTTTGTCATAATATAATAGAGACAGTAGATCTAGCTGGTCTGTCATAATATAATAGAGACAGTAGATCTAGCTGGTCTGTCATAATATAATAGAGACAGTAGATCTAGCTGGTCTGTCATAATATAATAGAGACAGTAGATCTAGCTGGTCCATCATATTATAATAGATACAGTAGATCTAGCTGGTCTTTCATAATATAATAGAGACATTAGATCTAGCTGGTCTGTCATAATATAATAGAGACAGTAGATCTAGCTGGTCTGTCATATTATGATAGAGACAGTAGATCTATCTGGTCTGTCATAATATAATAGAGACATAGAGACAGTAGATCAAGCTGGTCTGTCATATAATAATAGAGACAGTAGATCTAGCTGGTCTGTAATAATATAATAGAGACAGCATATCTAGCTAATCTGTCATTAAATAACAGAGACAGTAGATCTAGCTGGTCTGTCATATTATAATAGAGACAGCATATGTAGCTGATTTGTCATATTATGACAGAGACAGTAGATCTAGCTGGTCTGTCATAATAAAATAGAGACAGTAGATCTAGCTGGTCTTTCATAATATAGTAGAGACAGCATATCTAGATGGTCTGTCATATTATTATAGAGACAGTAGCTATAGCTGGTTTGTCATATTATAATAGAGACAATAGATCTAGCTGGTCTGTCATATTATAATAGATACAGTAGATCTAGCTGGTCTGTCATAATATAGTAGAGACAGTAGATCTACCTGGTCTGTCATAATATAATAGAGATAGAAGATCTAGCTAGTCTGTCATAATTTAATAGCGACAATAGATCTAGCTGGTCTGTCATCATTTAATAGAGACAGTAGATCTAGCTGGTCTGTCATAATATAATAGAGACAGTAGATCTAGCTGGTCTGTCATATTATTTTAGATACAGTAGATCTAGCTTGTCTGCCATATTATAATTGATACAGTAGATCTACCTGGTCTGTCATAATATAATAGAGACAGTAGATCTAGCTAGTCTGTCATAATTTAATAGCGACAGTAGATCTAGCTGGTCTGTCATCATTTAATAGAGACAGTAGATCTAGCTGGTCTGTCATAATATAATAGAGACAGTAGATCTAGCTGGTCTGTCATAATATAATAGAGACAGTAGATCTAGCTGGTCTGTCATAATATAATAGAGATGGTAGATCTACCTGGTCTGTCGTAATACAATAGAGACAGTAGATCTAGCTGGTCTGTCATAATAAAGTGGTGACAGTAGATCTAGCTGGTCTGTCATATTATATTAGAGACAGTAGATCTAGCTGGTATGTCATATTATAATAGAGACAGTAGATCTAGCTGGTCTGTCATATAATAATAGAGACAGTAGATCTAGCTGGTCTGTCATAATATAATAAAGACATAGAGACAGTAGATCAAGCTGGTCTGTCATATTATAATAGAGACAGTAGATCTAGCTGGTCTGTCATAATATAATAGAGACGGTAGATCTACCTGGTCTGTCGTAATACAATAGAGACAGAGACAGTAGATCTAGATGGTCTGTCATAAATTAATATAGACAGTAGCTATAGCTGGTCCATCATATTATAATAGAGACAGTAGATCTAGCTGGTCTTTCATAATATAATAGAGACATTAGATCTAGCTGGTCTGTCATAATATAATAGAGACAGTAGATGTAGCTGGTCTGTCATATTATAATAGAGACAGAAGATCTAGCTGGTCTGTCATATTATAATAGAGACAGTAGATCTAGCTGGTCTGTCATATTATTTTAGAGACAGTAGATCTACCTTGTCTGCCATATTATAATAGATACAGTAGATCTAGCTGGTCTGTCATATTATAATAGAGACAGTAGCTATAGCTGGTTTGTCATATTATAATAGAGACAATAGATTTAGCTGGTCTGTCATATTATAATAGATACAGTAGATCTAGCTGGTCTGTCATAATATAGTAGAGACAGTAGATCTACCTGGTCTGTCATAATATAATAGAGACCTTAGATCTAGCTAGTCTGTCATAATATAATAGAGACAGTAGATCTAGCTGGTCTGTCATAATATAATAGAGACAGTAGATCTAGCTGGTTTGTCATAATATAATAGAGACAGTAGATCTAGCTGGTCTGTCATAATATAATAGAGACAGTAGATCTAGCTGGTCTGTCATAATATAATAGAGACAGTAGATCTAGCTGGTCTGTCATAATATAATAGAGACAGTAGATCTAGCTGGTCCATCATATTATAATAGATACAGTAGATCTAGCTGGTCTTTCATAATATAATAGAGACATTAGATCTAGCTGGTCTGTCATAATATAATAGAGACAGTAGATCTAGCTGGTCTGTCATATTATGATAGAGACAGTAGATCTATCTGGTCTGTCATAATATAATAGAGACATAGAGACAGTAGATCAAGCTGGTCTGTCATATTATAATAGAGAAAGTAGATCTAGCTGGTATGTCATAATATAATAGAGATGGTAGATCTACCTGGTCTGTCGTAATACAATAGAGACAGTAGATCTAGCTGGTCTGTCATAATAAAGTAGTGACAGTAGATCTAGCTGGTCTGTCATATTATATTAGAGACAGTAGATCTAGCTGGTATGTCATATTATAATAGAGACAGTAGATCTAGCTGGTCTGTCATAAAATAATAGAGACAGTAGATCTAGCTGGTCTGTAATAATATAATAGAGACAGCATATCTAGCTAATCTGTCATTAAATAACAGAGACAGTAGATCTAGCTGGTCTGTCATATTATAATAGAGACAGCATATCTAGCTGATTTGTCATATTATGACAGAGACAGTAGATCTAGCTGGTCTGTCATAATAAAATAGAGACAGTAGATCTAGCTGGTCTTTCATAATATAGTAGAGACAGCATATCTAGATGGTCTGTCATATTATTATAGAGACAGTAGCTATAGCTGGTTTGTCATATTATAATAGAGACAATAGATCTAGCTGGTCTGTCATATTATAATAGATACAGTAGATCTAGCTAGTCTGTCATAATTTAATAGCGACAGTAGATCTAGCTGGTCTGTCATCATTTAATAGAGACAGTAGATCTAGCTGGTCTGTCATAATATAATAGAGACAGTAGATCTAGCTGGTCTGTCATATTATTTTAGATACAGTAGATCTAGCTTGTCTGCCATATTATAATTGATACAGTAGATCTACCTGGTCTGTCATAATATAATAGAGACAGTAGATCTAGCTAGTCTGTCATAATTTAATAGCGACAGTAGATCTAGCTGGTCTGTCATCATTTAATAGAGACAGTAGATCTAGCTGGTCTGTCATAATATAATAGAGACAGTAGATCTAGCTGGTCTGTCATAATATAATAGAGACAGTAGATCTAGCTGGTCTGTCATAATATAATAGAGACAGAAGATCTAGCTGGTCTGTCATAATATAATAGAGATGGTAGATCTACCTGGTCTGTCGTAATACAATAGAGACAGTAGATCTAGCTGGTCTGTCATAATAAAGTAGTGACAGTAGATCTAGCTGGTCTGTCATATAATAATAGAGACAGTAGATCTAGCTGGTCTGTCATAATATAATAAAGACATAGAGACAGTAGATCAAGCTGGTCTGTCATATTATAATAGAGACAGTAGATCTAGCTGGTCTGTCATAATATAATAGAGACGGTAGATCTACCTGGTCTGTCGTAATACAATAGAGACAGTAGATCTAGCTGTTCTGTCATAAATTAATATAGACAGTAGACGTAGCTGGTCTGTCATTAAATAATAGAGACAGTAGATGTAGCTGGTCTGTCATATTATAATAGAGACAGAAGATCTAGCTGGTCTGTCATATTATAATAGAGACAGTAGATCTAGCTGGTCTGTCATATTATTTTAGAGACAGTAGATCTACCTTGTCTGCCATATTATAATAGATACAGTAGATCTAGCTGGTCTGTCATATTATAATAGAGACAGCAGCTATAGCTGGTTTGTCATATTATAATAGAGACAATAGATTTAGCTGGTCTGTCATATTATAATAGATACAGTAGATCTAGCTGGTCTGTCATAATATAGTAGAGACAGTAGATCTACCTGGTCTGTCATAATATAATAGAGACCTTAGATCTAGCTAGTCTGTCATAATATAATAGAGACAGTAGATCTAGCTGGTCTGTCATAATATAATAGAGACAGTAGATCTAGCTGGTTTGTCATAATATAATAGAGTCAGTAGATCTAGCTGGTCTGTCATAATATAATAGAGACAGTAGATCTAGCTGGTCTGTCATAATATAATAGAGACAGTAGATCTAGCTGGTCTGTCATATTATAATAGAGACAGTAGATCTAGCTGTTCTGTCATAATAAAATAGAAACAGTAGATCTAGCTGGTCTGTCAAATCATTATAGAGACAGTAGATCTAGCTGGTCCATCATATTATAATAGATACAGTAGATCTAACTGGTCTTTCATAATATAATAGAGACATTAGATCTAGCTGGTCTGTCATAATATAATAGAGACAGAAGATCTAGCTGGTCTGTCATATTATGATAGAGACAGTAGATCCAGCTGGTCTGTCATAATATAATAGAGACATAGAGACAGTAGATCAAGATGGTCTGTCATATTATAATAGAGACAGTAGATCTAGCTGGTCTGTCATAATATAATAGCGACGGTAGATCTACCTGGTCTGTCGTAATACAATAGAGACAGTAGATCTAGGTAGTCTGTCATAATAAAATATTGACAGTAGATCTAGCTGGTCTGTAGTAATATAATAGAGACAGAGACAGTAGATCTAGCTGGTCTGTCATATTATAATAGAGACAGTAGATCTAGCTGGTCTGTCATATAATAATAGAGACAGTAGATCTAGCTGGTCTGTAATAATATAATAGAGACAGCATATCTAGCTGATATGTCATTAAATAACAGAGACAGTAGATGTAGCTGGTCTGTCATATTATAATAGAGACAGTAGATCTAGCTGGTCTGTCATATTATAATAGAGACAGCATATCTAGCTGATTTGTCATATTATGACAGAGACAGTAGATCTAGCTGGTCTGTCATAATAAAATAGAGACAGTAGATCTAGCTGGTCTGTCATATTATTTTAGAGACAGTAGATCTACCTTGTCTGCCATATTATAATAGATACAGTAGATCTAGCTGGTCTGTCATATTATAATTGAGACAGTAGACCTAGCTGGTCTTTCATAATATAGTAGAGACAGCATATCTAGATGGTCTGTCATATTATTATAGAGACAGTAGCTATAGCTGGTTTGTCATATTATAATAGAGACAATAGATCTAGCTGGTCTGTCATATTATAATAGATACAGTAGATCTAGCTGGTCTGTCATAATATAGTAGAGACAGTAGATCTACCTGGTCTGTCATAATATAATAGAGACAGTAGATCTAGCTAGTCTGTCATAATTTAATAGCGACAGTAGATCTAGCTGGTCAGTCATCATTTAATAGAGACAGTAGATCTAGCTGGTCTGTCATAATATAATAGAGACAGTAGATCTAGCTGGTCTGTCATATTATTTTAGATACAGTAGACCTAGCTGGTCTTTCATAATATAGTAGAGACAGCATATCTAGCTCCACTGGGATTTTCTGCCTCTAACCCTATTACAGGGGCTGAGTCACTGGCTTTACTGGCGCTCTCTCATGCCGTCCCTGGAGGGGGTGCGTCACCTGAGTGGGTTGATTCACTGATGTGGTCATCCTGTCTGGGTTGGCGCCCCCCCCCCCCCCCCTTGAGTTGTGCCGTGGCAGGTCTTTGTGGGCTATACTCAGCCTTGTCTCAGGATGGTAAGTTGGTGGTTGAAGATATCCCTCTAGTGGTGTGGGGGCTGTGCTTTGGCAAAGTGGGTGGGGTTATATCCTTCCTGTTTGGCCCTGTCCGGGGGTGTCCTCGGAGTGGGCCACAGTGTCTCCTGACCCCTCCTGTCTCAGCCTCCAGTATTTATGCTGCAGTAGTTTATGTGTCGGGGGGCTAGGGTCAGTTTGTTATATCTGGAGTACTTCTCCTGTCCTATTCGGTGTCCTGTGTGAATCTAAGTGTGCGTTCTCTAATTCTCTCCTTCTCTCTTTCTCTCTCTCGGAGGACCTGAGCCCTAGGACCATGCCCCAGGACTACCTGACATGATGACTCCTTGCTGTCCCCAGTCCACCTGGCTGTGCTGCTGCTCCAGTTTCAACTGTTCTGCCTTATTATTATTCAACCATGCTGGTCATTTATGAACATTTGAACATCTTGGCCATGTTCTGTTATAATCTCCACCCGGCACAGCCAGAAGAGGACTGGCCATCCCACATATGCTCTCTCTAATTCTCTCTTTCTTTCTCTCTCTCGGAGGACCTGAGCCCTAGGACCATGCCCCAGGAATACCTGACATGATGACTCCTTGCTGTCCCCAGTCCACCTGACTGTGCTGCTGCTCCAGTTTCAACTATTCTGCCTTATTATTATTCGACCATGCTGGTCATTTATGAACATTTGAACATCTTGACCATGTTTTGTTATAATCGCCACCCGGCACAGCCAGAAGAGGACTGGCCACCCCACATAGCCTGGTTCCTCTCTAGGTTTCTTCCTAGGTTTTGGCCTTTCTAGGGAGTTTTTCCTAGCCACCGTGCTTCTACACCTGCATTGCTTGCTGTTTGGGGTTTTAGGCTGGGTTTCTGTACAGCACTTTGAGATATCAGCTGATGTACGAAGGGCTATATAAATAAATTTGATTTGATTTGATTTGGTCTGTCATATTATTATAGAGACAGTAGCTATAGCTGGTCCATCATATTATAATAGAGACAGTAGATCTAGCTGGTCTTTCATAATATAATAGAGACATTAGATCTAGCTGGTCTGTCATAATATAATAGAGACAGTAGATCTAGCTGGTCTGTCATATTATGATAGAGACAGTAGATCTAGCTGGTCTGTCATATTATAATAGAGACATTAGATCTAGCTGGTCTGTCATAATATAATAGAGACAGTAGATCTAGCTGGTCTGTCATATTATGATAGAGACAGTAGATCTAGCTGGTCTGTCATAATATAATAGAGACATAGAGACAGTAGATCAAGCTGGTCTGTCATATTATAATAGAGACAGTAGATCTAGCTGGTCTGTCATAATATAATAGAGACGGTAGATCTACCTGGTCCGTCGTAATACAATAGAGACAGTAGATCTAGCTGGTTTGTCATAATAAAATAGTGACAGTAGATCTAGCTGGTCTGTAGTAATATAATAGAGACAGAGACAGCATATCTAGCTGGTCTGTCATATTATTATAGAGACAGTAGCTATAGCTGGTTTGTCATATTATAATAGAGACAATAGATCTAGCTGGTCTGTCATATTATAATAGAGACAGTAGATCTAGCTGGTCTGTCATATTATGATAGAGACAGTAGATCTAGCTGGTCTGTCATATTATAATAGAGACATTAGATCTAGCTGGTCTGTCATAATATAATAGAGACAGTAGCTCTAGCTGGTCTGTCATAATATAATAGAGACATAGAGACAGTAGATCAAGCTGGTCTGTCATATTATAATAGAGACAGTAGATCTAGCTGGTCTGTCATAATATAATAGAGAGAGTAGATCTAGCTGGTCTGTCATAATATAATAGAGACAGTAGATCTAGCTGGTCTGTCATTTTATAATAGATACAGTAGATCTACTATGTTTTCCTGAGTTTTCCCCGCATTCCCAGCATAAGGCACTCGTCGATTCAGACGCAGCTGGGAATTTCATTGGTAAAGCTTTAGCCCATAGTTTATGGATCCCCATTTTCCCAGTGGCTGTGCCTTTCCCCGTTCACGCCTTAGATAGTCGACCATTAGGGCCAGGGTTGATTAGGGAGGTCACCCTAATCAACCCTGTGAGGTATAGTTACCCGCTACCGCTCATAGCCACAGCGATAGAGTCAATGCACGGGCGTGCTTCTTCACCAAACTAGATCTGCTTACAGTGCTTACAACCTGGAGCGTGTCCGAGAGGGAGAGTAGTGGAAGACGGCTTTCAGTACCACCTCTGGGCACTATGAGTACCTCGTCATGCCGTACGGGTTGATGAATGCGCCAGTCTTCCAAGCTTTTGTAGACGAGATTTTCAGGGACCTGCACGGGCAGGGTGTAGTGGTGAATATTGATGGCATTTTGATATACTCCGCTACACGCACCGAGCATGTGTCCCTGGTGTGCAGGGTGCTTGGTCATCTGTTGGAGCATGACCTATACGTCAAGGCTGAGAAATGCCTGTTCTTCCAACAGTCCGTCTCCTTCCTAGGGTATCGTATTTCCATGTCAGGGGTGGAGATGGAGAGCGACCACATTGCAGCTGTGCGTAATTGGCCGACTCCCACCACGGTTAAGGAGTGCAGTGATATTTAGGGTTTGCCAACTACAACTGGAGGTTTCTCCGGGGTTTTGGTCAGGTAGCGGCTCCCATTACCTCACTGCTGAAGGGGGGCCCGGTGCGCTTGCAGTGGACAGCTGAGGCGGACAGGGCTTTTAGTCACCTGAGGGCTTTGTTTACCTCGGCTCCCGTGCTGGCCCATCCGGATCCCTCTTTGGCGTTCATAGTGGAGGTGGACGCGTCCGAGGCTGGGATAGGAGCTGTGCTCTCTCAGTGCTCGGGAACGCCACTGCAAAACTATGACGTGGGGGACCGGGAGTTGTTGGCTGTCGTCAAGGCCTTGAAGGCGTGGAGACATTGGCTTGAGGGAGCTAGACATCCTTTTCTCATCTGGACTGACCACCGCAACTGAACCCTTGCCAGGCAAGGTGGGCCATGTTTTTAACCCATTTTGTGTTTACCCTTTCCTACAGACCAGGCTCCCAGAACGTTAAGGCAGACGCATTGTCCCGGCTGTACGGCTGTACGGCTCCACCTGGCAACCGTCCACCGGGTGGACAAGGCGCCGGTAGTGTGGGAGCTGGACGAGGACATTGAGCAGGCGCTACGTGCAGTTCCCACTCCCCTCCAGTGTCCAGCTGGGTGTCTGTACGTTCCGTCTGCTGTCCATGACCGGGCTGAAATATTGGGCCCACACGTCACCCTCCTCTGGTCATCCAGGCAACAGTCGGACGGTGTGCTGTCTGAGTGGGAAGTACTGGTGGCCCACTTTGGCTATGGATGTGAGGGTTTATGTTTCCTCCTGCTCGGTATGCACCCAGTGTAAGGCTACTAGGCACCTGCCCAGAGGAAAGCTACAGCCCTTGCCCGTTCCACAACGGCCGTGGTCGCACCTGGTGGTGGATTTCCTTACCGATCTTCCTCCCTCACAGGGTAACACCACAATCCTGGTTGTTGTGGACCATTTTTCTAAGCCCTGCCATCTCCTCCCTCTGCCCGGGCTTCCTACGGCCCTGCAGACTGCGGAGGCCTTGTTTACACGTCTTCTGGCACTACGGGGTGCCTGAGGACATAGTGTCTGATCGGGGTCCCCAGTTCACTTCGAGGGTCTGGAGGGCGTTCATGGAACGTCTGGGGTTCTCGATCAGCCTTACCTCAGGTTCACCCGGAGAGTAACGGGCAGGTGGAGAGAGTGAACCAGGTTGTGGATAGGTTTCTGAGGTCTTATTGCCAGGACCGGCCGGGGGAGTGGGCGGCGTTCGTGCCCTGGGCAGAGATGGCCCAGAACTCGCTCCACCACTCCTCCACTAACCTCTCCGCCTTCCAGTGTGTACTGGGGTATCAGCCAGTTCTGGCTCCTTGGCATCAGAGTCAGACCGAGGCTCCTGCGGTAGAGGACTGGTTTTGGCGCGTGGAGGAGACATGGGATGCCGCTCATGTTCACCTTCAGTGCATCTTGCTGTGCCAGAAAGCCAGCGCAGACCTTCACCACAGTGAGGCCCCGGTATTCGCACCGGGGACCGGGTCTGGCTCTCGACCCAAAAGCTGCCCCTCCGCCTGCACTGCCGGAAGCTGGGTCCGCGGTTTGTTTGCCACTTAAAGTCCTGAGGAGACTGAACAAGGTGAGATACAGGTTACAGCTCCCCTGATTACTGTATTAACCCCTCGTTCCATGTGTCTCTCCTTAGGCCGGTGGTGGAGTCTGAGGTGCGGGAGGTTCCTCCGCCCTCTCTGTACATCGAGGGGGCCCCGGCGTACTCCGTTTGATCCATATTGGATTCGAGGCATCGGGCGAGGGGCCTTCAGTACCTGGTGAACTGGGAGGGGTACATTTCTGGAGGAGAGATGCTGGGTTCCGGTGGAGGACTTGTTGGACCCTTCAATGCATGCGGTAGTTCCCCTTACACATTCCCCCTGACAGAGCTGATGTAACTGAGTCAGGTTTGTAGCCTCCTTGCTCGCTAACGCTTTTTCAGTTCTGCCCACAAATTTTCTATGGGATTGAGGTCAGGGCATTGTGATGGCCACTCCAATACCTTGACTTTGTTGTCCTTTAGCCATTTTGCCACAATTTTGGAAGTATGCTTGGGGTCATTGTCCATTTGGAAGACCCATTTGCGACCAAGCTTTAACTTTCTGATTGATGTCTTGAGATGTTGCTTCAATATATCCATATAACTTTCCTTCCTCATGTTACCATCTATTTTGTGAAGTGCACCAGTCCCTCCTGTAGCAAAGCACCCCCACATGATGCTGCCACCCCCGTGCTTCACAGTTGTGATGGTGTTCTTCGGCTTGCAAGGCTCCCCCTTTTTCCTCCAAACTTAACGATGGTCATTATGACCAAACAGTTCTATTTTTGTTTCATCAGACCAGAGGACATTTCTCCAAAAAGTATGATCTTTGTCCCCATGTGCAGTTGCAAACCGTAGTCTGGCTTTTTTATGGCGGTTTTGGAGCAGTGGCTTCTTCCTTGCTGAGCGGCCTTTCAGGTTATGTCGATATAAGACTTGTTTTCTGTGGATATAGATACTTTTGTACCTGTTTCCTCCAGCATGTCACGGCTGTCTGAAGGACTGGACCAAGGTGCAGCATGGTAAGCGTACATTATCTCTTTATTGAAAATGACGCCGACAAAACAAAGAACAAAACCAAACCGTGAAGCTTTGGGCTATGTGCCCTGAACAAAGACAAAGTTAACTTGCCACAAAAGGGTACCTAAGTATGGTTCTCAATCAGAGACAATGATAGACAGCTGTCCCTGATTGAGAACCATACCAGGCCAAAACATAGAAACACAAAACATAGAAAAAAGGACATAGGCGTGACACAGCTTCTTCACAAGATCCTTTGCTGTTGTTCTGGGATTGATTTGCACTTTTCGCACCAAAGTACGTTCATCTCTAGGAGACAGAACACGTCTTCTTCACGAGTGGTATGACGGCTGTGTGGTCCCATGGTGTTTATACTTGCGTACTATTGTTTGTACAGATGAACGTGGTACCTTTAGGCATTTGTAAATTGCTCCTAAGGATGAACCAGACTTGTGGAGGTCTATTTGTGGAGGTCTTGAATGATTTCTTTTGATTTTCCCATGATATCAAGCAAAGAGGCACTGTGTTTGAAGGTAGGCCTTGAAAAACATCCATAGTCCAATTGACTCAAATGATGTCAATTGGCCTATCAGAATCTTCTAAAGTCATTACATCATTTTCTGGAATTTGCCAAGCTGTTTAAAGGCACAGTCAACTTAGTGTATGTAAACTTCTGACCCACTGGAATTGTGATACAGTGAAATAATCTGTCTGTAAACAATTGTTGGAAAAATTACTGTGTCATGCACAAAGTAGATGTCCTATCCGACTTGCCAAAACTATAGTTTGTTAACAAGAAATTTGTGGAGTGGTTGAAAAACTAGTTTTAATGACTTCAACCTAAGTGTATGTAAACTTCCGACTTCAACTGTATTTGAAAGTGGATTCTCGGCCCTCACTAGCATGAAAACTAAATACAGACAGAGACTGTGTGTTGAAAGTTATTTAAGAATGAGACTCTCCAATACAACCTAACATTGCAGAGTTATGTGCATCCTTTCAAGCACAACCTTGTCATTAACCTGTGGCAAGTTATTCACAATTTTTGATGAACATATAGGGTCAGATGGTCAGGAGCCTGGTTGTGACAAAAACTCACACTCATTCTCATGTTTAATAAATGTATTGTATAGTGTGTGTGTGTGGCAGACTTAGTGTGTGTGTGTGGCAAAAAACAACATTTGAGAGCGCGCTGACCCTGGTGCTAGAGGGGGTACAGGTGACCCTGGTGCTAGAGGGGGTACAGCTGACCCTGGTGCTAGAGGGGGTACAGCTGACCCTGGTGCTAGAGGGGGTACGCAGCTAGAGGTTGAATGTTTGAAGGGGTACGGGACTATAAAAAGTTTGGGAACCACTGCGCATAGATAAAATGCAATTGTGTTCGTGGTCTGTAGCTTATTCCTGCCCATATCATAACCCCACTGCCACCATGGGGCACTCTGTTCACAACGTTGACATCAGCAAACTGCACACGGTGTCTGCTATCTGCCTGGTACAGTTGAAACCGGGATTCATCCATGAAGAGCACTCTACTCCAGCGTGCCAGTGGCCATTGAAGGTGAGCATTTGCTCACTGAAGTCGGTTACGACTCTGAACTGCAGTCATGTCAAGACCCTGGTGAGGACGAAGAGCATGCAAATGAGCTTCCCTGAGATGGTTTCTGACAGTTTGTGCAGAAATTCTTTGGTTGAGCAAACCCACAGTTTCATCAGCTGTCCAGGTGGCCGGTCTCAAACGATCCCGCAGGTGAAGACTCTATATATACAAACTCTCTATATATAAACTCTATATATACAGACTCTCTCTATATAAACTCTCTATATATAAACTCTCGCTATATAAACTCTCTATATATAGACTCTCTATATGTAAACTCTAGATATAAACTATATGTATAAACTCTATATATAAACTCTGTCGTGTCTTTGGCTATGCCAGACTAAGTGATATGACATGCTATTCTATAAAATAATTTCTCCGTAATTAATATTACCTGATTGAGCTAATCATGTAAATGTAATTAACTAGAGAGTCGGGGCACCACGAAATAATGTTTATAGAGCTGTCATCTTCTGAATAAACTCTTAAAGACCTAGTAATATTTTACATCAATAGCAGTCAATATTAATTGTCACCTTAATTCAGTCTCATCTGAAAGATGTAAATTGTAAATCTTCATGAACTCTGGCTAACAAGTTGAATCAGCGATACAAAATTGGGTTTAATTATTTATTTACTAAATACCTAACTAATCACACAGAATTACACATACACATAATTAATCACATACACATAATCACATGTAGTAACGTCGTTGTGTGATAGACGGGATACTCTGTCTGTTCCTCCCTAACCCTCGTTTGCAGCTGCTGTTGCTAACTCAATGGCTAGGAGGTATCACTTCTGTAGTGAATAAGAGTTCAAAGTTCATACTATTCGCAACCAAAGCTCACGCTGATGTTGGCTTCGTTCTGTAGTTATTATCTGAACCATTCTGACATCGGACCGTCGTCCTACATCCTCGGAACAGGAAGTTATATTGTCGTCAAGGCTTTATATAGGAAGGGAGAGGAGGAGGAAAAGTTGTATAGCCCATGTTCCTTCACAGGTGCGGGCCACTAATTGAGCAGAGCCCTCTCTTATGAAAACCCAAATCTCACCTTTTAGAAGCTAAAATCACATTTCATCCCATCACAAATAATTTAATATTCAAACATTTAAATTGAACAACAATTCCATGTGAATCCGATAACTCTGATGTGTAGACTTTCCACTGTAGAGTTTATGTCATCTTATCATTGATGAGAATGTCTCAGATGACAACCGAACTGACATCATATTAATTAAGTACCACCGCATATGTTCAATTGGTCGGATTACCAGAATATAGTTCATTTCCCACCACCTTCTGATGTTCCCAGAATCTCTATGTTAACCAAGGGGTTTGCAAATGTAACATCAGTAGGGTAGAGAGAGGGAAAAGGGGGAAAGAGGTATTTGACTGTCATAAACCTACCCCCAGGCCAACGTCATGACAACTCTCTATATATAAACTCTCTATATATAGACTCTATATATATAAACTCTATATATATAAACTCTCTCTATATAGACTCTCTATATATAAACTCTCTCTATAAATAAACTCTATATATATAAACTCTCTATATATAAACTCTCTCTATATAAACTCTCTATATACAGTATATAAACTCTCTCTATATATAAACTCTACTCTACTGTATATACTCTCTCTATATAAACTCTCTCTATATATAAACTCTCTATATATATAAACTCTCTATATATAAACTCTCTCTATATATAAACTCTCTCTATATATAGACTCTATAGATATAAACTCTCTCTATATATATAAACTCTCTCTCTATATAAACTCTCTATATATAAACTCTATATATAAACTCTCTATATATAAACTCTCTCTATATATAAACTCTCTATATATAGACTCTATATATATGAACTCTCTATATATGGACTCTCTATATATATATAAACTCTCTATATATAAACTCTCTATAAATAGACTCTGTATATATATATACTCTATATATAGACTATATATAAACTCTCCATATATAAACTCTCTATATACAGACTCTCTATATATAAACACTCTATATATAAACTCTATATATAAACTCTCTATATACAGACTCTCTATATATAAACACTCTATATATAAACTCTATATATAAACTCTCTATATACAGACTCTCTATATATAAACACTCTATATATAAACTCTATATATAAACTCTCTATATACAGACTCTCTATATATAAACTCTCTATATACAGACTCTCTATATATAAACTCTCTATATACAGACTCTCTATATATAAACTCTCTATATACAGACTCTCTATATATAAACACTCTATATATAAACTCTATATATAAACTCTCTATATATGTAACGGTTTTCTTCATCTGAAGGAGAGGCGGACCAAAATGCAGCGTGGTGGTTATTCATGTTTTTAATAAAGACAACTATACAATCAAATTTATTTTATATAGCCCTTCGTACATCAGCTGATATCTCAAAGTGCTGTACAGAAACCCAGCCTAAAACCCCAAACAGCAAGGTGAAGAAGCACGGTGGCTAGGAAAAACTCCCTAGAAAGGCCAAAACCTAGGAAGAAACCTAGAGAGGAACCAGGCTATGTGGGGTGGCCAGTCCTCTTCTGGCTGTGCCGGGTGGAGATTATAACAAAACATGGTCAAGATGTTCAAATGTTCATAAATGACCAGCATGGTCGAATAATAATAAGGCAGAATAGTTGAAACTGGAGCAGCAGCACAGTCAGGTGGACTGGGGACAGCAAGGAGTCATCATGTCAGGTATTCCTGGGGCATGGTCCTAGGACTCAGGTCCTCCGAGAGAGAGAAAGAAAGAGAGAATTAGAGAGAGCATATGTGGGATGGCCAGTCCTCTTCTGGCTGTGCCGGGTGGAGATTATAACAGAACATGGCCAAGATGTTCAAATGTTCATAAATGATCAGCATGGTCGAATAATAATAAGGCAGAACAGTTGAAACTGGAGCAGCAGCACAGCCAGGTGGACTGGGGACAGCAAGGAGTCATCATGTCAGGTAGTCCTGGGGCATGGTCCTAGGGCTCAGGTCCTCCGAGAGAGAGAAAGAGAGAAGGAGAGAATTAGAGAACGCACACTTAGATTCACACAGGACACCGAATAGGACAGGAGAAGTACTCCAGATATAACAAACTGACCCTAGCCCCCCGACACATAAACTACTGCAGCATAAATACTGGAGGCTGAGACAGGAGGGGTCAGGAGACACTGTGGCCCACTCCGAGGACACCCCCGGACAGGGCCAAACAGGAAGGATATAACCCCACCCACTTTGCCAAAGCACAGCCCCCACACCACTAGAGGGATATCTTCAACCACCAACTTACCATCCTGAGACAAGGCTGAGTATAGCCCACAAAGACCTCCGCCACGGCACAACTTAAGGGGGGGGGGGGGGGGGGCGCCAACCCAGACAGGATGACCACATCAGTGACTCAACCCACTCAGGTGACGCACCTCCTCCAGGGACGGCATGAGAGAGCCCCAGTAAAGCCAGTGACTCAGCCCCTGTAATAGGGTTAGAGGCAGAGAATCCCAGTGGAAAGAGGGGAACCGGCCAGGCAGAGACAGCAAGGGTGGTTCGTTGCTCCAGAGCCTTTCCGTTCACCCTCCCACTCCTGGGCCAGACTACACTCAATCATATGACCCACTGAAGAGATGAGTCTTCAGTAGAGACTTAAAGGTTGAGACCGAGTTTGCGTCTCTGACATGGGTAGGCAGACCGTTCCATAAAAATGGAGCTCTATAGGAGAAAGCCCTGCCTCCAGCTGTTTGCTTAAAAATTCTAGGGACAATTAGGAGGCCTGCGTCTTGTGACCGTAGCGTACGTGTAGGTATGTACGGCAGGACCAAATCAGAGAGATAGATAGGAGCAAGCCCATGTAATGCTTTGTAGGTTAGCAGTAAAACCTTGAAATCAGCCCTTGCTTTGACAGGAAGCCAGTGTAGAGAGGCTAGCACTGGAGTAATATGATCAAATTTTTTGGTTCTAGTCAGGATTCTAGCATCCGTATTTAGCACTAACTGAAGTTTATTTAGTGCTTTATCCGGGTAGCCGGAAAGTAGAGCATTGCAGTAGTCTAACCTGGAAGTGACAAAAGCATGGATTAATTTTTCTGCATCATTTTTGGACAGAAAGTTCCTGATTTTTGCAATGTTACGCAGATGGAAAAAAGCTGTCCTTGAAATGGTCTTGATATGTTCTTCAAAAGAGAGATCAGGGTCCAGAGTAACGCCGAGGTCCTTCACAGTTTTATTTGAGACGACTGTACAACCATTAAGATTAATTGTCAGATTCAACAGAAGATCTCTTTGTTTCTTGGGACCTAGAACAAGCATCTCTGTTTTGTCCGAGTTTAAAAGTAGAAAGTTTGCAGCCATCCACTTCCTTATGTCTGAAACACATTCTTCTAGCAAGGGCAATTTTGGGGCTTCACCATGTTTAATTGAAATGTACAGTTGTGTGTCATCTGCATAGCAGTGAAAGTTAACATTATGTTTTCGAATAACATCCCCAAGAGGTAAAATATATAGTGAAAACAATAGTGGTCCTAAAACGGAACCTTGAGGAACACCGAAATTTACAGTTGATTTGTCAGAGGACAGACCATTCACAGAGACAAACTGATATCTTTCCGACAGATAAGATCTAAACCAGGCCAGAACTTGTCCGTGTAGACCAATTTGGGTTTCCAATCTCTCCAAAAGAATGTGGTGATCGATGGTATCAAAAGCAGCACTAAGGTCTAGGAGCACGAGGACAGATGCAGAGCCTCGGTCCGATGCCATTAAAATGTCATTTACCACCTTCACAAGTGCCGTCTCAGTGCTATGATGGGGTCTAAAACCAGACTGAAGCATTTCGTATACATTGTTTGTCTTCAGGAAGGCAGTGAGTTGTTGCGCAACAGCCTTTTCTAAAATTTTTGAGAGGAATGGAAGATTCGATATAGGCCGATAGTTTTTTATATTTTCTGGGTCAAGGTTTGGCTTTTTCAAGAGAGGCTTTATTACTGCCACTTTTAGTGAGTTTGGTACACATCCGGTGGATAGAGAGCCGTTTATTATGTTCAACATAGTAGGGCCAAGCACAGGAAGCAGCTCTTTCAGGAGTTTAGTTGGAATAGGGTCCAGTATGCAGCTTGAAGGTTTAGAGGCCATGATTATTTTCATCATTGTGTCAAGAGATATAGTACTAAAACACTTGAGTGTCTCTCTTGATCCTAGGTCCTGGCAGAGTTGTGCAGACTCAGGACAACTGAGCTTTGAAGGAATACGCAGATTTAAGGAAGAGTCCGTAATTTGCTTTCTAATAATCATAATCTTTTCCTCAAAGAAGTTCATGAATTTATCACTGCTAAAGTGAAAGTCATCCTCTCTTGGGGAATGCTGCTTTTTAGTTAGCTTTGCGACAGTATCAAAAAGGAATTTCGGATTGTTCTTATTTTCCTCAATTAAGTTAGAAAAATAGGATGATCGAGCAGCAGTAAGGGCTCTTCGGTACTGCACAGTACTGTCTTTCCAAGCTAGTCGGAAGACTTCCAGTTTGGTGTGGCGCCATTTCCGTTCCAATTTTCTGGAAGCTTGCTTCAGAGCTCGGGTATTTTCTGTGTACCAGGGAGCTAGTTTCTTATGAGAAATGTTTTTAGTTTTTAGGGGTGCAACTGCATCTAGGGTATTGCGCAAGGTTAAGTTGAGTTCCTCAGTTAGGTGGTTAACTGATTTTTGTCCTCTGGCGTCCTTGGGTAGGCAGAAGGAGTCTGGAAGGACATCAAGGAATCTTTGTGTTGTCTGTGAATTTATAGCACGACTTTTGATGATCCTTGGTTGGGGTCTGAGCAGATTATTTGTTGCAATTGCAAACGTAATAAAATGGTGGTCCGATAGTCCAGGATTATGAGGAAAAACATTAAGATCCACAACATTTATTCCATGGGACAAAACTAGGTCCAGCGTATGACTGTGACAGTGAGTGGGTCCAGAGACATGTTGGACAAAACCCACTGAGTCGATGATGGCTCCGAAAGCCTTTTAGAGTGGGTCTGTGGACTTTTCCATGTGAATATTAAAGTCACCAAAGATTAGAATATTATCCGCTATGACTACAAGGTCCGATAGGAATTCAGGGAACTCAGTGAGGAACGCTGTATATGGCCCAGGAGGCCTGTAAACAGTAGCTATAAAAAGTGATTGAGTAGGCTGCATAGATTTCATGACTAGAAGCTCAAAAGACGAAAACGTCATTTTTTTTTTTGTAAATTGAAATTTGCTATCGTAAATGTTAGCAACACCTCCGCCTTTGCGGGATGCACGGGGGATATGGTCACTAGTGTAGCCAGGAGGTGAGGCCTCATTTAACACAGTAAATTCATCAGGCTTAAGCCATGTTTCAGTCAGGCCAATCACATCAAGATTATGATCAGTGATTAGTTCATTGACTATAATTGCCTTTGAAGTAAGGGATCTAACATTAAGTAGCCCTATTTTGAGATGTGAGGTATCATGATCTCTTTCAATAATGACAGGAATGGAGGTGGTCTTTATCCTAGTGAGATTGCTAAGGCGAACACCGCCATGTTTAGTTTTGCCCAACCTAGGTCGAGGCACAGACACGGTCTCAATGGTGATAGCTGAGCTGACTACACTGACTGTGCTAGTGGCAGACTCCACTATGCTGGCAGGCTGGCTAACAGCCTGCTGCCTGGCCTGCACCCTATTTCATTGTGGAGCTAGAGGAGTTAGAGCCCTGTCTATGTTGGTAGATAAAATGAGAGCACCCCTCCAGCTAGGATGGAGTCCGTCACTCCTCAGCAGGTCAAGCTTGGTCCTGTTTGTGGGCGAGTCCCAGAAAGAGGGCCAATTATCTACAAATTCTATCTTTTGGGAGGGGCAGAAAACAGTTTTCAACCAGCGATTGAGTTGTGAGACTCTGCTGTAGAGCTCATCACTCCCCCTAACTGGGAGGGGGGGGGCCAGAGACAATTACTCGATGCCGACACATCTTTCTAGCTGATTTACACGCAGAAGCTATGTTGCGCTTGGTGATCTCTGACTGTTTCATCCTAACATCGTTGGTGCCGACGTGGATAACAATATCTCTATACTCTCTACACTCGCCAGTTTTAGCTTTAGCCAGCACCATCTTCAGATTAGCCTTAACGTATACATGAAATAACTAACAAAACAAGAAATGTGAAAACTCAAAACAGCCCTATCTGGTGCAAACACAGAGACAGGAACAATCACCCACAAACACACAGTGAAACCCAGGCTACCTAAGTATGATTCTCAATCAGAGACAACTAATGACACCTGCCTCTGATTGAGAACCATACTAGGCCGAAACATAGAAATACCCCAAAACATAGAAAAACAAACATAGACTGCCTACCCAACTCACGCCCTGACCCTACTAAATAAATACAAAACAAAGGAAATAAAGGTCAGAACGTGACAATATATAAACTCTATATATAAACTCTCTACATATAGACTATATATATAGACTCTATTTATATAAACTCTATATATAAAATCCCTCTATACAAACTCTCTATATATAAACTATATCTCTATATAAACTCTCTATATATAAACTCTCTCTATATAAACTATCTCTATATAACTCTATATCTATATAAACTCTCTCTATATATACTCTCTCTATATAAACTCTCTCTATATAAACTCTCTATATATAAACTCTATATATAAAATCTCTCTATATAAACTCTCTATATATAAACTCTATCTCTATATAAACTCTCTATAACATGCTTAACACCCAAGCCATCCTGCAATCTAAACTTGATGCCCTCAATCTCACACAAATTATCAATGAACCTACCAGGTACCTCCCCAAAGCCTTAAACACGGGCACCCTCATAGATATCATCCTAACCAACTTGCCCTCTAAATACACCTCTGCTGTCTTCAACCAAGATCTCAGCGATCACTTCCTCATTGCCTGCATCCGTAATGGGTCAGCGGTCAAACGACCTCCACTCATCACTGTCAAACGCTCCCTGAAACACTTCAGCGAGCAGGCCTTTCTAATCGACCTGGCCGGGGTATCCTGGAAGGATATTGATCTCATCCCGTCAGTAGAGGATGCCTGGATATTTTTTTAAAATGCCTTCCTAACCATCTTAAATAAACACGCCCCATTCAAGAAATTTAGAACCAGGAATAGATATAGCCCTTGGTTCTCCCCAGACCTGACTGCCCTTAACCAACACAAAAACATCCTATGGCGTTCTGCATTAGCATCGAACAGCCCCCGTGATATGCAGCTGTTCAGGGAAGCTAGAAACCATTATACACAGGCAGTTAGAAAAGCCAAGGCTAGCTTTTTCAAGCAGAAATTTGCTTCCTGCAACACTAACTCAAAAAAGCCTCTCCTTCCAGTTCTCTGCTGCCAATGACTGGAACGAACTACAAAAATCTCTGAAACTGGAAACACTTATCTCCCTCACTAGCTTTAAGCACCAACTGTCAGAGCAGCTCACAGATTACTGCACCTGTACATAGCCCACCTATAATTTAGCCCAAACAACTACCTCTTTCCCTACTGTATTTAATTAATGTATTTATTTTGCTCCTTTGCACCCCATTATTTTTATTTCTACTTTGCACATTCTTCCATTGCAAATCTACCATTCCAGTGTTTTACTTGCTATTTGTATTTACTTTGCCACCATGGCCTTTTTTTGCCTTTACCTCCCTTATCTCACCTCATTTGCTCACATCGTATATAGACTTGTTTATACTGTATTATTGACTGTATGTTTGTTTTACTCCATGTGTAACTCTGTGTCGTTGTATGTGTCGAACTGCTTTGCTTTATCTTAGCCAGGTCGCAATTGTAAATGAGAACTTGTTCTCAACTTGCCTATCTGGTTAAATAAAGGTGAAATAAAATAAAAATAAATAAAAATATAAACTATCTCTATATAACTCTATATCTATATAAACTCTCTCTATATATACTCTCTCTATATAAACTCTATCTCTATATAAACTCTCTCTATATAACTCTCTATATATAAACTCTATATGAACAGACATCAGTAACTCTATATCTTTGGCCAAATGTATTTAAGTTCATCAGTGTTGCTGCAACACAACACACAGCTGTCACGTCCTGACCATAGAAAGCCTTTATTTTCTATGGTGGAGTATGTCAGGGCGTGACTGGGGGGTGTTCTAGTTTATTATTTCTATGTGTAGTCTAGTTTTTGTATTTCTATGTTGGCCTGGTATGGTTCCCAATCAGAGGCAGCTGTCTATCGTTGTCTCTGATTGGGCATCCTATTTAGGCAGCCTTTTCCCACCTGTTGTTTGTGGGATTTGTATTGTTGCTTTTGAGCCCTACTAGGCTGTACGTTTGTGTGTTTCTCTTTATTGTTTTGTTGCTGGTTCCTATTTAAATAAATTATGATGAACCCAAACCACACTGCGCCTTGGTCCAGTCCAACGATCGTGACAGAAGATCCCACCACAAACGGACCAAGCAGCGTGGTCAGTAGGAGCGGACATCCTGGGCCCGGGAGAAAAAGGAGTGGAGGACATCATGGATGTGGGAAGAAATTATGGCAGGAGATAAGACCCTGCCATGGAAGCAGGCAGAGGCAGCGAAGGAGGATCAACGGCGGCTCCGAAGTTCACGACCACGACGGAAGCCCGAGTAGGCAGCCTCAAAAATTTTGCGGGGGGGCACACGGGTTGGTCGGCAAAGCCGAGGGTCGAGTCTGAGAGCGAAGAGGGATATTGGGATAGACTGAGCGAGGAGTATTGTGAGATAGTTGAGGGGAGTGATGAGGTAGAGTGGATGGTTTGGTGTCAGGAGCAAAACAGTCGCCGTGAGGAGCGTGGGACCAGTCAGGCACCATGTTTTGCTGAGATACGCAATGTGTCTCCAGTGCGCATCCACAGCCCGATACGCTCCTGGTCTCCAGTACACCTCCTCGGTCCAGGATGCTGGGCTAAAGTGAGCATCCAGCCAGGACGCTTTGTGCCAGCGCTACGCTCCAGCCCTCCAGTGTGCATCCACGGCCAAGTATATCCTGCGCCGGCCATACGTACTGTGTCTCCAGTGTGCCTCCACAGTCCAGTACGTCCTGTGCTTCCTCCCCGCACTCGCCCTGAGGTGCTTGTCATCAGCCCGGTGCCACCTGTACCGGTCCCACGCATCAGGCCTCCAGTGCGCCTCCACAGTCCAGAACCTCCAACGACGGTCCACAGTCCGGAACCTCCCAATCAGATTTAAATAAATTATGATGAACCCAAATCACGCTGCGCCTTGGTCCACTTATAACGATCGTGACAACAGCACACATTCTATCAGGAAATAAATGATGAAGGACCCTTCTCAAGGCTATGATTCTATAAGGAAATAAATGATGAAGGACCCTTCCTTCCCATGGCTATGATTCTATCAGGAAATAAATGATGAAGGACACTTCCTTCCCATGGCTATGATTCTATCAGGAAATAAATGATGAAGGACCCTTCTCAAGGCTATGATTCTATCAGGAAATAAATTATGAAGTGCAACACTGCAGAGATGGTAGTTGCAGACTCATGTCTATCAGAGCAGAGAGAGGAAAAGAGATTATAGAAAAGGAATCTCATTCTGGTTCCGTAAGAGATACAGGCAAGCTTCTCTCTCTCACACCACAGCAACTGCCATGAGTTGGTCTCTAGGTTACAATAAACCCGGGCTAGGCCCAGCCCGAATAAATTCTTAGAAAATCAGGTGCGGGCTGAAAATCTACATTTTCACATTAGGCTATGTTTTTTAGGGGGCACTGGAATTAACTCTGACCGCTTTTATTCGAATTTGTACAATGCAAACATTGAAAAAAATGTCATGCCAAGAAAGGTACCGGATCCTCACAAATAGGTTCCTGAATGAAACAGGATCCTATTGCGGCAGGATCCGGCTCAAATTAAGCACTGGATGTAGGGAATTTCTTGATTTATTTTCCTTTTTTCAAGCAAAGTATAAAGGAGTTATACTCCAGTCTAGTTGGTGGCGGTAATGCAACGTTTATTGGAGGCCAACCGCCGTTAAACCTAATCAAAGGAGGAGAAGAAGAAGCCGCGTCTCCTCTGTTTCAGGTCATCTGATCAGGAAGTAAACAATGTTTGTTTGGCGCTAAACTTCCTTCCTTGTTGTTTCTCTGAAACTTTCCTCAGCTTTTGGAAATATGGCCAGCTTCCATCAGAAAATAAAAACAAGCGTACCGGAAGAAACCAAGAGCAGTCTGACTGAAAAAGATTTGCAGAAGTGGGGTTTGCAAGGTTTGTGGTGGGGAGTGGGGGCAAAGTTAATGGTTAGCCTACGACAGAGACTGATTCAGGCATGTACCGCCAACTCAACAGAGCCATGCCCAACACTCAGGACTGGATCTGTAGTAGCTAGCTACCTAACTTGTTAGTAAGCACTGGCAGTGTTCCACTAGTATTTAAGCGACATTTGTGGTAGCTTGGTGGTATTAGTTGAACTCAAATCAAATTGTGTTTGTCACATGCGCAGAATACAATGCTTAATTACAAGCCTTTAATTAACCAACAATGTAGTTTTAAGAAAATGCATTAAAAAAAGTAAGATAAGAAATAATTAAAGAGCAGCAGTAAATAACAATAGCGAGGCTATATACAGGGGGTGTCGAGGTAATTGAGTTAATATTGTAATGAAACAGCAGGGAGCGCTGAGGTACGGTGCGCTATCGACTGTGCCGAGTCGATTTCCGTGCTTATAAACCCAGGCTCGTTACACTTCTCCCTCCTTTCAAAGAGCGCGTCCTCGCGCTAGCTTGCGGCTCTACGTCTCTACGTCTTGCGCTCCTATAGAGTTCCTGGATGACAGGAAGCTTGGTCCAGTGATGTACTGGGCCGTATGCACTAGCCTCTGTAGTGCCTTGCCATCATTCGCTAGAGAAAGAAATCACATCT